>NW_028187906.1:0-125000 GCF_964204655.1 Triturus cristatus | reverse complement strand
GTGTGTGTGTGTGTGGTTGTGTGTGTGTGTGGTTGTGTGTGTGTGTGGTTGTGTGTGTGGTTGTGTGTGGTTGTGTGTGTGTGTGGTTGTGTGTGGTTGTGTGTGGTTGTGTGTGTGGTGTGGTTGTGTGTGGTTCTGTGTGTGTGTGTGTGGTTGTGTGTGGTTGTGTGTGTGTGTGGTTGTGTGTGTGGTTGTGTGTGTGTGGTTGTGTGTGTGGTTGTGTGTGTGGTTGTGTGTGTGTGTGGTTGTGTTTGTGTGTGTGGTTGTGTGTGTGTGTGTGTGTGTGTGTGTGTGTGTGTGGTTGTGTGTGTGTGGTTGTGTGTGTGGTTGTGTGTGTGTGTGGTTGTGTGTGTGGTTGTGTGTGTGTGTGGTTGTGTGTGTGTGTGGTTGTGTGTGTGTGTGTGGTTGTGTTTGTGTGCGTGGTTGTGTGTGTGTGTGTGGTTGTGTGTGTGTGTGGTTGTGTGTGTGGTGTGTGGGTGGTGTGTGTGGTTGTGTGTGGTTCTGTGTGTGTGTGTGGTTGTGTGTGGTTGTGTGTGTGTGGTTGTGTGTGTGTGTGTGTGTGTGTGTGTGGTTCTGTGTGTGTGTGTGGTTGTGTGTGTGGTGTGTGGGTGGTGTGTGTGGTTGTGTGTGGTTCTGTGTGTGTGGTTGTGTGTGGTTGTGTGTGTGTGTGGTTGTGTGTGTGGTTGTGTGTGTGTGTGGTTGTGTTTGTGTGTGTGGTTGTGTTTGTGTGTGTGGTTGTGTGTGTGTGTGGTTGTGTTTGTGTATGTGGTTGTGTTTGTGTGTGTGGTTGTGTGTGTGTGTGTGGTTGTGTTTGTGTGTGTGGTTGTGTGTGTGTGTTTGTGTGTGTGGTTGTGTGTGGTTGTGTGTGGTTGTGTGTGTGTGGTTGTGTGTGGTTGTGTGTGGTTGTGTGTGTGTGTTTGTGTGTGTGGTTGTGTGTGTGTGTGGTTGTGTGTGTGTGTGGTTGTGTGTGGTTGTGTGTGGTTGTGTGTGTGTGTGGTTGTGTGTGGTTGTGTGTGTGTGGTTGTGTGTGTGGTTGTGTGTGTGTGTGTGTGTGTGTGGTTGTGTGTGTGGTTGTGTGTGTGGTTGTGTGTGTGTGTGTGTGTGTGTGTGGTTGTGTGTGTGGTTGTGTGTGTGGTTGTGTGTGTGTGGTTGTGTGTGTGTGGTTGTGTGTGTGTGGTTGTGTGTGTGAGTGGTTGTGTGTGTGTGTGTGTGTGAGAAGTTGGCCTGGTATATGCTGTTCACTAGTTCTAGTGACCACCTTGTACCATGCCAAGCAACCCTTATGGTGTGGTTGTAAGTCAACCTTTTCGGACTAGCTGCCCTAGTGGTAGCGTAGGCTAAGCAGTCTTTGAGGCTAAACTCGTGAAGCGTGTTAAGCAAGCTGTTTTACCAATAGTAACCCCCTTTTATACCAATGAAAGGACACCACACAGATATATATTCAAAATATATATGTATTTATTTCTCAAAGTAACCCCTAGTCTCTTTATGAGCACAGGAGCACAAATCGTCAAACAAGATTATCACAGAATACACAGAAGTTGCACTTTATATGGATAGGCCCTGGTGGCCACTCGAACCATATACTAAAATAGTGGTATAAGTACCACGAACAGAAAAGGGAAAAGGCCTAGGGCCTCTAGAATCGCTGGGCCTACAAGGAGCTAACGTCAGTTAGTGACCAGGAGGTCCACGGGTGGCGTGTGCAGAGCAAATAGTCACACGCGTGCTCCCATAGGTTTCAATGGGTGCGTAAAAAGTACAAAGTTACTGCAAAAGGAATCTTCCGGATGACCTAGGAACTTAAGATTTGGAACACAGGCACTAGAGATGTAATACTACACTTGGGCACAGGAGTGCCAGCTTTACCTCACCCACAGGAAGCGGGTGCATAGGCCTCAAAGTGCGTCGGGTTTCTTCTATCTGTTCCGTTGAGCCTGGGACAAAGATGCTGCAGGCGGTCGGTCCGGGAGAGATGCGGTGGATCCAAGAGTGGATCGGAGATGTTGAAGACCTGTAAGCAGAGGGGACAGTGTTCACAGTCACTAGCCAGTGACCAGCGTGGCACCAGGTGGGTACCAGGCGATGTCGGGTGCAAACAGGTGATGAGGGGTAGCTTGTCTCCGCAGCCACGTGGTCCCTGAAGGTCGACGACGTCCAGGAGTCGGCTCACGAGCTGTCCCACGCAGGCTCTCGCTGTCGGCGGTGTCGGCGACTTGATCGAAGCAAACAAGCCTTGGCAAAAGCAATTGTAGGAGGATTCGGAAATCAGCTGTTGGTTCTGACCAGCAAGGTCAGAGGGATTGCTCCTTTGGAGGGGAGCAAGGGCCAGTCTGGAGCAACCAGACCAGCGGTGTTTGTCGTAGATTTCGTCGCCAAGATGGCCACTAGCCAGCGGGCCAGCAACCGGTTAGGCGCGTCGAGTGGCAAAATGCAGAATGGCCCCACGCAGATCGTGGAGATGCTGGAGGGCTCACCTTTGGTGCAGATGCTGCTCGAGGGTTGGGCTTCTCAGGACCCAAAGCACAACTTGGAGGGAGCCTCGGTTGTTGCACTGGTCAGCTTGTCGTAGTCGTTCCAAGATGGCTGGCTCCACGTGTCTCGGTGCCTCCACGGGTCTCCTCTTTTCAGGGACTGTGGATCGGGCGGTGAGAAGTCTGGAGGTCCAGGTCTTGTCAGTCTCTGGGCTCGGGCTCCGGCGGGAGGCGGCGGCAAAGCAGACGTTGATTCGCTGGATGGTGCTTGCGTTAGCAAGGTGGTCACTCCCTGACCACAGGGGAGATTTTCTTCAGTCTTCTGTGCAGCAGAATGTCGAAGTTCCCGTCTTCTTCTTAGTTTCAAGTTGATTCCAGGATGTCTGAAGTCTTAGGATACAGCTCCTACCTTTATTCGGATTCTAGGGGCCGGACCCACTGCTAGGTCCCTCCCTATGGGTGGGACCAGTAAGGGGGGTGGTTACACCCCCAATCCTTTGTCCAGCTCGCCCCAGGCCCGGGACTGGTGTGCCCCAGGACCGGTTTGAACTGGCATATGCACCGAGGCTCCTTGTGAGCCACAGGCATGTCTGGTTTCTTTCAAGCCCTACCTGACCAATACACAAAATCCTGTCTGGGGTGGTGCATGCACCTCCCCTGGCAGGAAACCCTTTGTCCACACCTCCCAAGCTGGAAGGACTCCCAGCAGCAGGAGGGCAGACTTGTGTCTGTGGTGGCAGCATCCATTTTGTGGAGCTGAGGCTATGTCTGATTTTACCCGGGTTTCAGGCACTGTACATGTCGTGTCCCTCTAGAAGGGTGGAATGCTAACCCCGTCGCCAGAATTGGCGAGGGGTTAGTATTCCAATTCGTATGACACCTTACTCGACATGTTTTGATAAAGCCAAACCAAAGTTAGCATTTAACCGCGAGGTTCATAATGCACTTAAGAGTATATGGTATGACGATATCTGGAAACAGTAGAAGGAAGTTGTTCCGACCACTGCAGACAGGCTCAGCTCATGCCAGAGCACCATCTCACATGGAACCAAGCACTCTGCCTTCAGGATTGTTAAGGCCTGCCATAGGAGTGACTTATAGGTTACCAGGTGTCCCATTTAAGGTTAGGTATAGGTATACTACACCTAAGTAAGAGGTGATTACACCAACTTACCCCAGCTGAGTGATCAGCCAGTTGTGTCAGATTGTTAGGCCAAGCCTGGGGTGGCATAATACATGCTGCAGCCCCTGGCAGGCCTTGGGTACACCAATGCCCTGGGTACCTAGTGTACACTGGTACAGGGGCTGACAGGGTGATCCAACCAATTGGGTATGTACCTAGGGTACATGGAGTCCATTTTAAAGAGAGAACAGCCAGGCTGAGATCCTGAATGGCAGGATCTCAGGCCAACTAAGTCGAAAAACCAGCTAGACACTAGGCAAAAATTTGGGGGTAACCATAGTCAGATATCCACCTTCCTACACAACCCCCCCCCAAACGAAGGGAGATAAGGCTGACCTTGACCAGGTAAGCCTATATTGCCCAAGTGGCCATATAAGGAGGAACCAGCACTGGCATGGTTACCCCCTGTCTCATGGTCCACTAAGCAATCCCTCACCCTAAGGGTATCAGAGGGTCTCCACCATAGGGAATCTCTACCTTTGGTGTGTCTTGGCAAAGTAAAAGGCTGGTGTTGAGATGGAGTACTGAAGTGAGTGTCCTCAAAGTGAGGCCTCAGCTTCCTCCAATCATCCTCCACCATGGATGCCTTTCTTTCCTTAACTGAGTTGCACTGTGCTCTCAGGGTCAGCCTCTGGCTACCTAAAGCTGGAGGCTGGGTCCCTTTTGTGGGCTTACTGGAGGGACAGGTCAGGTCTGGGGCCCTAAGGTCCCATGTTTGCCTGTACCCAACAGAATCCCTCTGGGGGAGGTCCCTAACTACCTGTAAAGGAGATCCCTCAGGAATGTTTTTACCCATCACCTGACTAGGGCTACTAGCCAGGCAATCCTCATTCTTTTGATGGGGGGGTTCTTGTGGACAGGGGCCCTCTTGGGGTCCACTGGCCTCCCTGACCTCTGCAGCCCTGGGCTGACTGAGGCAGGGTAGAGAGAGGCAGGCTACCTGCACCAGACTGGGTCCCACCTTGGAAGGGGCCACTGACATCAGAGGCTCTGCCAGGCCAGGCCTGGCTACCTCTGGGGCAGTTCCTTCACAAGGGGTGAGGTCAGCTCCCTGAGGAGGCTGGCGTTTTCCTAATGTCTGGGGAGAGGGAGACTTTTCTTCCTCCCCACTACTCTCTGTTTGTGTGGAGTGATCCATAGTTTCAGGCTTCACTACACCTATGTCAGTCTGAGTATAGGCTGAGACCATTACAGCCTTGCCAACCTTTTCAGGGAGGCACTCAGTTTGTGTTTGAGCTGTGACTGTCACAGCTCTGCCAGTCTCTACAGGGAAGTCTGTCTGTGCCTGGGCTGTGGCTACCACTGCCCTTCCAACCTTTCCAGGGAGGAAATCTATTTGGACAGGGGTTGTGAATGGCACAACCCCACTACCCTTTTGTGAAAGGCCTACCATTTTAGAATGGGTGTCTTGTTCAACTCCAGCCCAAGCTGAGAGTTCTAAGTCATTCCCCAGTAAGCAGTCTACAGGCAAGGTTGGGGACACTGCCACCCTTTTAGGGCCAGTGACACCTCCCCAGCTGAGACATACCTCTGCCATGGGATGACTGTTCTGTTTGCCATCAATGTTGGTCACCTGGTAGGAGAAACCAGGCAAAAGCTGCTCAGAGGGAACTAGCCAATGGGCCACCATTGTGATGCTAGCTCCAGTGTCTCTGTAGGCCTCAGCTTTTGTACCATTGATGTAGGGCTCTTGTCTGTACCTACCTGTGAGAAGTTGGCCTGGTATATGCTGTTCACTAGTTCTAGTGACCACCTTGTACCATGCCAAGCAACCCTTATGGTGTGGTTGTAAGTCAACCTTTTCGGACCAGCTGCCCTAGTGGTAGCGTAGGCTAAGCAGTCTTTGAGGCTAAACTCGTGAAGCGTGTTAAGCAAGCTGTTTTACCAATAGTAACCCCCTTTTATACCAATGAAAGGACACCACACAGATATATATTCAAAATATATATGTATTTATTTCTCAAAGTAACCCCTAGTCTCTTTATGAGCACAGGAGCACAAATCGTCAAACAAGATTACAGTAGAATACACAGAAGTTGCACTTTATATGGATAGGCCCTGGTGGCCACTCGAACCATATACTAAAATAGTGGTATAAGTACCACGAACAGAAAAGGGAAAAGGCCTAGGGCCTCTAGAATCGCTGGGCCTACAAGGAGCTAACGTCAGTTAGTGACCAGGAGGTCCACGGGTGGCGTGTGCAGAGCAAATAGTCACACGCGGGCTCCCATAGGTTTCAATGGGTGCGTAAAAAGTACAAAGTTACTGCAAAAGGAATCTTCCGGATGACCTAGGAACTTAAGATTTGGAACACAGGCACTAGAGATGTATTACTACACATGGGCACCGGAGTACCAGCTTTACCTCACCCACAGGAAGCGGGTGCATAGGTCTCAAAGTGCGTCGGGTTTCTTCTATCTGTTCCGTTGAGCCTGGGACAAAGATGCTGCAGGCGGTCGGTCGGGAAGAGATGCAGTGGATCCAAGAGTGGATCGGAGATGTTGAAGACCTGTAAGCAGAGGGGACAGTGTTCACAGTCACTAGCCAGTGACCAGCGTGGCACCAGGTGGGTACCAGGCGATGTCGGGTGCAAACAGGTGATGAGGGGTAGCTTGTCTCCGCAGCCACGTGGTCCCTGAAGGTCGACGACGTCCAGGAGTCGAGTCACGAGCTGTCCCACGCAGGCTCTCGCTGTCGGCGGTGTCGGCGACTTGATCGAAGCAAACAAGCCTTGGCAAAAGCAATTGTTGTAGGCAAGGAGTTTAAGCTGTTGGTTCTGACCAGCAAGGTCAGAGGGATTGCTCCTTTGGAGGGGAGCAAGAGCCAGTCTGGAGCAACCAGACCAGCGGTGTTTGTCGTAGATTTCGTCGCCAAGATGGCCACTAGCCAGCGGGCCAGCAACCGGTTAGGCGCGTCGAGTGGCAAAATGCAGAAGGGCCCCACGCAGATCGTGGAGATGCTGGAGGGCTCACCTTTGGTGCAGATGCTGCTCGAGGGTTGGGCTTCTCAGGACCCAAAGCACAACTTGGAGGGAGCCTCGGTTGTTGCACTGGTCAGCTTGTCGTAGTCGTTCCAAGATGGCTGGCTCCACGTGTCTCGGTGCCTCCACGGGTCTCCTCTTTGCAGGGACTGTGGATCGGGCGGTGAGAGGTCTGGAGGTCCAGGTCTTGTCAGTCTCTGGGCTCGGGCTCCGGCGGGAGGCGGCGGCAAAGCAGACGGTGATTCGCTGGATGGTGCTTGCGTTAGCAAGGTGGTCACTCCCTGACCACAGGGGAGATTTTCTTCAGTCTTCTGTGCAGCAGAATGTCGAAGTTCCCGTCTTCTTCTTAGTTTCAAGTTGATTCCAGGATGTCTGAAGTCTTAGGACACAGCTCCTACCTTTAAGCGGATTCTAGGGGCCGGACTACCTGCTAGGTCCCTCCCTAAGGGTGGGACCAGGAAGGGGGGTGGTTACACCCCCAATCCTTTGTCCAGCTCGCCCCAGGCCCGGGACTGGTGTGCCCCAGGACCGGTTTGAACTGGCATATGCACCGAGGCTCCTTGTGAGCCACAGGCATGTCTGGTTTCTTTCAAGCCCTACCTGACCAATACACAAAATCCTGTCTGGGGTGGTGCATGCACCTCCCCTGGCAGGAAACCCTTTGTCCACACCTCCCAAGCTGGAAGGACTCCCAGCAGCAGGAGGGCAGACTTGTGTCTGTGGTGGCAGCATCCATTTTGTGGAGCTGAGGCTATGTCTGATTTTACCCGGGTTTCAGGTACTGTACATGTCGTGTCCCTCTAGAAGGGTGGAATGCTAACCCCGTCGCCAGAATTGGCGAGGGGTTAGTATTCCAATTCGTATGACACCTTACTCGACATGTTTTGATAAAGCCAAACCAAAGATAGCATTTAACCGCGAGGTTCATAATGCACTTAAGAGTATATGGTATGACGATATCTGGAAACAGTAGAAGGAAGTTGTTCCGACCACTGCAGACAGGCTCAGCTCATGCCAGAGCACCATCTCACATGGAACCAAGCACTCTGCCTTCAGGATTGTTAAGGCCTGCCATAGGAGTGACTTATAGGTTACCAGGTGTCCCATTTAAGGTTAGGTATAGGTATACTACACCCAAGTAAGAGGTGATTACACCAACTTACCCCAGCTGAGTGATCAGCCAGTTGTGTCAGGTTGTTAGGCCAAGCCTGGGGTGGCATAATGCATGCTGCAGCCCCTGGCAGGCCTTGGGTACACCAATGCCCTGGGTACCTAGTGTACACTGGTACAGGGGCTGACAGGGTGATCCACTTCCAATTGGTTATGCACCTAGGGTGCATAGTTTTAATTTAGTAGAGAGAACAGCAGGCTGGGGGTCTGATTGGCAGGCCCACAGCCTCAATATGTCAAAAACCAGTGAAGCAAAAAGCAAAAATTTGGGGTGACCATAGGATAGCAGACCCTACTCTCCTACACAACCCCCCCCCAAACGCTGGGACATTAAACTAGCCTTGACCAGTCTCGTCTTCATGTCCTAAGTGGAAGTACCTGGAGAGACCATCTGCATTCCCATGGTCAGTACCTGGCCGGTGCTCCACTGTAAAGTCCATCCCCTGTAGGGAAATGGACCACCTAAGCAGTTTGGGGTTTTCACCCTTCATCTGATTTAGCCACAAGAGGGGCTTATGGTCGGTCTGAATCTTGAAGTGAGTGCCAAACAAGTATGGCCTCAGCTTCTTCAGGGCCCACACCACAGCAAAGGCCTCCCTCTCAATAGCTGACCAATTCTTCTCTCTGGGGGTCAACCTTCTGCTAATAAAAGCAATGGGTTGGTCTTGACCATCTACATTAAGTTGTGACAGCACAGCTCCCACACCCAACTCAGAAGCATCTGTTTGGACAATAAACTCTTTGGAGTAGTCAGGACTTTTCAGGATAGGTGCAGAGCACATGGCCTCCTTCAGGTCATCAAATGCCTTTTGACAGCTTACTGTCCACTGAACCTTTTTGGGCATCTTCTTCTGATCACCCCCTTGGCCCTGGTTCTGGTTCTTTTGCTTAACCCTGGTTCTGACCCATTTGTCTGCCTTCTTTCCCAATTCTTGGGGAGAGGTCAGATCAGAGTCAACCAAGTGTTGATGCAGTTGCTGGTTTTGACAGTTATTTAAAATCTGTTCTCTCATCATCAAATTATACAATCCTGTAAAATCAGATACCTTACTTCCCAGCAACCAACCCTCCAAAGCCTTAGTGGCACATTCAATGTATTCAGACCAGTCCTGAGTCTGTGTCTTTTGGGTGTCTCTGAACATTAACCTGTACTGTTCAGTGGTTAAGCCTAACCCATCTACCAGAACACTCTTCAGGACTCTGTAGTTTCTGACATCCTCTTCTCTAACAGTGAGGAGTCTGTCTCTGCCTCTTCCTTCAAAGGAGAGCCAGAGGATTGCTGCCCACTGGTCTTCAGGAACCTGCTGTACTTTGCAGGCTCTCTCAAGAGCAGTTATCCATTTGTGGATGTCATCCCCACTTTTGTAGGGGGGCACAACCTTAGACAGGTTCCTATTGTCAAAGACCCTATCTTTGTCCTTAGGGACAATGCTGCCACCAGTGGGTATAGACCCACTCTCTCTAGGTTGCCTAGCCTTGTTCAGTTTTTCTTCCATCAGGGCTACTTCTAGCTCCTGCTTCCTGATCCTCAGCTGGGCTTCCTGCATTCTGGCCTCATGTTCCCTCCTCTGAGGGGTGGTCATCCTTTTCCTGGAGTGACCTTGAGAGCCTCTAGAGCCATGGGAAGCATTGGAGTCACCTGAGCGATTCCTTTGCCTTCCAAGCCCTGTGTTAAGTCCACTGGGGAGATCCAGTGGGTTGAACCCACTGTCAGTCCCCAATAGCCTTGGTTTAGCTGGGCCAAGTATAATACTTGGCACTGGGCTAGTTCTCCCTTCATCCTCACTACTGTCAGTATCCTTTTCACTTTCTTCCTCTGTGGTAGGCATCCCATCTAAGGGGTGACTATTGGGAAGGGGTACTTCAGTGGCATCTTCAGAAGGGGGGCCTCCTGTTCCTGTCCCTAAGGGGGCTAACTGGGAAGCTTTCTTGAGTGCTCTCTGATTCTCATCATTCTGTAAGAGCTCTCTGAGCTCAGCAGAGTTTGGGTTCTTGGGCTGTTTAAGGCCTCTAAGAGTTGCCAAATGCCTGAGCTCATTCTGATTAAGGGTAGCAAAGCTGGATGGTGCCCTCTGGGGGTCACTCTCAACAGAGATGGGTACAGTGGACCCCTCTGCCCCGGCCATTGCTCTTAAGTGTGGGTGGATGTGTTGCAATCTACCTACACTTGGGTTTACCTACTAAACCTATCTAGTAGTTGTAGTCAGGGTGTGCTACTCCCTTTGCTCTACAACAACTAAGTTCAGTAGAACTTATGTATATCTAATCTTGTTTTATATGTACCTACAGGTACCTATGTGATCTTTCAATTGGTAACCAAGAGATTACAATGGTAAAACACAGCAAGCTCAAATCCAACCGCTGCTCACCAATGTGAGAAGTTGGCCTGGTATATGCTGTTCACTAGTTCTAGTGACCACCTTGTACCATGCCAAGCAACCCTTATGGTGTGGTTGTAAGTCAACCTTTTCGGACCAGCTGCCCTAGTGGTAGCGTAGGCTAAGCAGTCTTTGAGGCTAAACTCGTGAAGCGTGTTAAGCAAGCTGTTTTACCAATAGTAACCCCCTTTTATACCAATGAAAGGACACCACACAGATATATATTCAAAATATATATGTATTTATTTCTCAAAGTAACCCCTAGTCTCTTTATGAGCACAGGAGCACAAATCGTCAAACAAGATTACAGTAGAATACACAGAAGTTGCACTTTATATGGATAGGCCCTGGTGGCCACTCGAACCATATACTAAAATAGTGGTATAAGTACCACGAACAGAAAAGGGAAAAGGCCTAGGGCCTCTAGAATCGCTGGGCCTACAAGGAGCTAACGTCAGTTAGTGACCAGGAGGTCCACGGGTGGCGTGTGCAGAGCAAATAGTCACACGCGGGCTCCCATAGGTTTCAATGGGTGCGTAAAAAGTACAAAGTTACTGCAAAAGGAATCTTCCGGATGACCTAGGAACTTAAGATTTGGAACACAGGCACTAGAGATGTATTACTACACATGGGCACCGGAGTACCAGCTTTACCTCACCCACAGGAAGCGGGTGCATAGGTCTCAAAGTGCGTCGGGTTTCTTCTATCTGTTCCGTTGAGCCTGGGACAAAGATGCTGCAGGCGGTCGGTCGGGAAGAGATGCAGTGGATCCAAGAGTGGATCGGAGATGTTGAAGACCTGTAAGCAGAGGGGACAGTGTTCACAGTCACTAGCCAGTGACCAGCGTGGCACCAGGTGGGTACCAGGCGATGTCGGGTGCAAACAGGTGATGAGGGGTAGCTTGTCTCCGCAGCCACGTGGTCCCTGAAGGTCGACGACGTCCAGGAGTCGAGTCACGAGCTGTCCCACGCAGGCTCTCGCTGTCGGCGGTGTCGGCGACTTGATCGAAGCAAACAAGCCTTGGCAAAAGCAATTGTTGTAGGCAAGGAGTTTAAGCTGTTGGTTCTGACCAGCAAGGTCAGAGGGATTGCTCCTTTGGAGGGGAGCAAGAGCCAGTCTGGAGCAACCAGACCAGCGGTGTTTGTCGTAGATTTCGTCGCCAAGATGGCCACTAGCCAGCGGGCCAGCAACCGGTTAGGCGCGTCGAGTGGCAAAATGCAGAAGGGCCCCACGCAGATCGTGGAGATGCTGGAGGGCTCACCTTTGGTGCAGATGCTGCTCGAGGGTTGGGCTTCTCAGGACCCAAAGCACAACTTGGAGGGAGCCTCGGTTGTTGCACTGGTCAGCTTGTCGTAGTCGTTCCAAGATGGCTGGCTCCACGTGTCTCGGTGCCTCCACGGGTCTCCTCTTTGCAGGGACTGTGGATCGGGCGGTGAGAGGTCTGGAGGTCCAGGTCTTGTCAGTCTCTGGGCTCGGGCTCCGGCGGGAGGCGGCGGCAAAGCAGACGGTGATTCGCTGGATGGTGCTTGCGTTAGCAAGGTGGTCACTCCCTGACCACAGGGGAGATTTTCTTCAGTCTTCTGTGCAGCAGAATGTCGAAGTTCCCGTCTTCTTCTTAGTTTCAAGTTGATTCCAGGATGTCTGAAGTCTTAGGACACAGCTCCTACCTTTAAGCGGATTCTAGGGGCCGGACTACCTGCTAGGTCCCTCCCTAAGGGTGGGACCAGGAAGGGGGGTGGTTACACCCCCAATCCTTTGTCCAGCTCGCCCCAGGCCCGGGACTGGTGTGCCCCAGGACCGGTTTGAACTGGCATATGCACCGAGGCTCCTTGTGAGCCACAGGCATGTCTGGTTTCTTTCAAGCCCTACCTGACCAATACACAAAATCCTGTCTGGGGTGGTGCATGCACCTCCCCTGGCAGGAAACCCTTTGTCCACACCTCCCAAGCTGGAAGGACTCCCAGCAGCAGGAGGGCAGACTTGTGTCTGTGGTGGCAGCATCCATTTTGTGGAGCTGAGGCTATGTCTGATTTTACCCGGGTTTCAGGTACTGTACATGTCGTGTCCCTCTAGAAGGGTGGAATGCTAACCCCGTCGCCAGAATTGGCGAGGGGTTAGTATTCCAATTCGTATGACACCTTACTCGACATGTTTTGATAAAGCCAAACCAAAGATAGCATTTAACCGCGAGGTTCATAATGCACTTAAGAGTATATGGTATGACGATATCTGGAAACAGTAGAAGGAAGTTGTTCCGACCACTGCAGACAGGCTCAGCTCATGCCAGAGCACCATCTCACATGGAACCAAGCACTCTGCCTTCAGGATTGTTAAGGCCTGCCATAGGAGTGACTTATAGGTTACCAGGTGTCCCATTTAAGGTTAGGTATAGGTATACTACACCCAAGTAAGAGGTGATTACACCAACTTACCCCAGCTGAGTGATCAGCCAGTTGTGTCAGGTTGTTAGGCCAAGCCTGGGGTGGCATAATGCATGCTGCAGCCCCTGGCAGGCCTTGGGTACACCAATGCCCTGGGTACCTAGTGTACACTGGTACAGGGGCTGACAGGGTGATCCACTTCCAATTGGTTATGCACCTAGGGTGCATAGTTTTAATTTAGTAGAGAGAACAGCAGGCTGGGGGTCTGATTGGCAGGCCCACAGCCTCAATATGTCAAAAACCAGTGAAGCAAAAAGCAAAAATTTGGGGTGACCATAGGATAGCAGACCCTACTCTCCTACACTACCCAAAGTGTTGGGACAGGCAGTGAAGTTGGCAAACCCCATGCCACCATCACAGACAAGAGTATCTGCTGCAGGGGAATTGGCTAAGCCAGGGTCCCCCTGTGTTCCCCAAGTAAACCCACCCAAATTTTTGGGGGCACTCCCACCACCTGGGGGATTACTGCTGACAGTAATAGGTGGTGTGACAGGAGTAATTGGAGGAACAGTTTTGTTTGTAGCCCTTGGGCAACTGCTGTCAGTTTTCCAATGCCCAGGAGTTTTACACTCATGGCAGTAAGGCTTTTTACCTGTGGTAGAGGAGGGAGCTTGGGACCCACCACCCTGTGTGGAGTTTTGGGGCCCTGAGGAAGATTTCTCTTTTGCCTTATCCCCTCCCTTCTCTTGAGGTTTGGTGGTATCTTTCTTTTGGTCACCACCCTGATTCTTAGGCCTGATCCTGGTCCTGACCCATTTATCTGCCCTCTTTCCCAATTCTTGGGGAGAGGTCAAATCTGAGTCTACCAGGTGTTGATGGAGGAGCTGGTTTTGACAGTTACTTAAAATCTGTTCTCTCATCATCAAATTGTACAATCCTGTATAATCAGATACCTTACTTCCCAGCAACCAACCCTCCAAAGCCTTAGTGGCACATTCAACATATTCAGACCAGTCCTGAGTCTGTGTCTTTTGGGTATCTCTGAACATTAACCTGTACTGTTCAGTGGTTAAGCCTAACCCATCAACCAGAACACTCTTCAGGACTCTGTAGTTTCTGACATCCTCTTCTCTAACAGTGAGGAGTCTGTCTCTGCCTCTTCCTTCAAAGGAGAGCCATAAGATTGCTGCCCACTGGTCTTCAGGAACCTGCTGCACTTTGCAGGCTCTCTCAAGAGCAGTCATCCATTTGTGGATGTCATCCCCACTTTTGTAGGGGGGCACAATCTTGGACAGGTTCCTATTGTCAAAGACCCTATCTTTGTCCCTAGGGACATTGCTGCCACCAGTGGGTATAGACCCACTCTCTCTATGCTGCCTAGCCTTGCTCAGTTTTTCTTCCATCAGGGCTACTTCTAGCTCCTGCTTCCTGATCCTCAGCTGGGCTTCTTGCATCTTGGCCTCATGTTCCCTCCTCTGAGGGGTGGTCATCCTTCTCCTGGAGTGACCTTGAGAGCCTCTAGAGCCATGGGAAGCATTGGAGTCACCTGAGCGATTCCTTTGCCTTCCAAGCCCTGTGTTAAGTCCACTGGGGAGATCCAGTGGGGTGAACCCACTGTCAGTCCCCAATAGCCTTAGTTTAGCTGGGCCAAGTATAACACTTGGCACTGGGCTAGTTCTCCCTTCATCCTCACTACTGTCAGTATCCTTTTCACTCTCATCCTCTGTGGTAGGCATCCCATCTAAGGGGTGACTATTGGAAAGGGGTACCTCAGTGGCATCTTCAGAAGGGGGGCCTCCTGTTCCTGTCCCTAAGGGGGCTAACTGGGAAGCTTTCCTGAGCTCTTTTTGATTTTCATCTTCTTGCAAGAGCTCTCTGAGCAAAGCAGAGGTAGGGTTCTTGGGCTGTTTAAGGCCTCTAAGAGTTGCCAGCTGCCTGAGCTCATTTTGATTAAGGGTAGCATAGATGGATGGTGCCCTCGGGGGGTCACTCTCAACAGAGATGGGTACAGTGGACCCCTCTGCCCCAGCCATTGCTCTTAAGTGTGGGTGGATGTGTTGCAATCTACCTACACTTGGGTTTACCTACTAAACCTATCTAGTAGTTGTAGTCAGGGTGTGCTACTCCCTTTGCTCTACAACAACTAAGTTCAGTAGAACTTATGTATATCTAATCTTGTTTTATATGTACCTACAGGTACCTATGTGATCTTTCAATTGGTAACCAAGAGATTACAATGGTAAAACACAGCAAGCTCAAATCCAACCGCTGCTCACCAATGTGAGAAGTTGGCCTGGTATATGCTGTTCACTAGTTCTAGTGACCACCTTGTACCATGCCAAGCAACCCTTATGGTGTGGTTGTAAGTCAACCTTTTCGGACTAGCTGCCCTAGTGGTAGCGTAGGCTAAGCAGTCTTTGAGGCTAAACTCGTGAAGCGTGTTAAGCAAGCTGTTTTACCAATAGTAACCCCCTTTTATACCAATGAAAGGACACCACACAGATATATATTCAAAATATATATGTATTTATTTCTCAAAGTAACCCCTAGTCTCTTTATGAGCACAGGAGCACAAATCGTCAAACAAGATTATCACAGAATACACAGAAGTTGCACTTTATATGGATAGGCCCTGGTGGCCACTCGAACCATATACTAAAATAGTGGTATAAGTACCACGAACAGAAAAGGGAAAAGGCCTAGGGCCTCTAGAATCGCTGGGCCTACAAGGAGCTAACGTCAGTTAGTGACCAGGAGGTCCACGGGTGGCGTGTGCAGAGCAAATAGTCACACGCGTGCTCCCATAGGTTTCAATGGGTGCGTAAAAAGTACAAAGTTACTGCAAAAGGAATCTTCCGGATGACCTAGGAACTTAAGATTTGGAACACAGGCACTAGAGATGTAATACTACACTTGGGCACAGGAGTGCCAGCTTTACCTCACCCACAGGAAGCGGGTGCATAGGCCTCAAAGTGCGTCGGGTTTCTTCTATCTGTTCCGTTGAGCCTGGGACAAAGATGCTGCAGGCGGTCGGTCCGGGAGAGATGCGGTGGATCCAAGAGTGGATCGGAGATGTTGAAGACCTGTAAGCAGAGGGGACAGTGTTCACAGTCACTAGCCAGTGACCAGCGTGGCACCAGGTGGGTACCAGGCGATGTCGGGTGCAAACAGGTGATGAGGGGTAGCTTGTCTCCGCAGCCACGTGGTCCCTGAAGGTCGACGACGTCCAGGAGTCGGCTCACGAGCTGTCCCACGCAGGCTCTCGCTGTCGGCGGTGTCGGCGACTTGATCGAAGCAAACAAGCCTTGGCAAAAGCAATTGTAGGAGGATTCGGAAATCAGCTGTTGGTTCTGACCAGCAAGGTCAGAGGGATTGCTCCTTTGGAGGGGAGCAAGGGCCAGTCTGGAGCAACCAGACCAGCGGTGTTTGTCGTAGATTTCGTCGCCAAGATGGCCACTAGCCAGCGGGCCAGCAACCGGTTAGGCGCGTCGAGTGGCAAAATGCAGAATGGCCCCACGCAGATCGTGGAGATGCTGGAGGGCTCACCTTTGGTGCAGATGCTGCTCGAGGGTTGGGCTTCTCAGGACCCAAAGCACAACTTGGAGGGAGCCTCGGTTGTTGCACTGGTCAGCTTGTCGTAGTCGTTCCAAGATGGCTGGCTCCACGTGTCTCGGTGCCTCCACGGGTCTCCTCTTTTCAGGGACTGTGGATCGGGCGGTGAGAAGTCTGGAGGTCCAGGTCTTGTCAGTCTCTGGGCTCGGGCTCCGGCGGGAGGCGGCGGCAAAGCAGACGTTGATTCGCTGGATGGTGCTTGCGTTAGCAAGGTGGTCACTCCCTGACCACAGGGGAGATTTTCTTCAGTCTTCTGTGCAGCAGAATGTCGAAGTTCCCGTCTTCTTCTTAGTTTCAAGTTGATTCCAGGATGTCTGAAGTCTTAGGATACAGCTCCTACCTTTATTCGGATTCTAGGGGCCGGACCCACTGCTAGGTCCCTCCCTATGGGTGGGACCAGTAAGGGGGGTGGTTACACCCCCAATCCTTTGTCCAGCTCGCCCCAGGCCCGGGACTGGTGTGCCCCAGGACCGGTTTGAACTGGCATATGCACCGAGGCTCCTTGTGAGCCACAGGCATGTCTGGTTTCTTTCAAGCCCTACCTGACCAATACACAAAATCCTGTCTGGGGTGGTGCATGCACCTCCCCTGGCAGGAAACCCTTTGTCCACACCTCCCAAGCTGGAAGGACTCCCAGCAGCAGGAGGGCAGACTTGTGTCTGTGGTGGCAGCATCCATTTTGTGGAGCTGAGGCTATGTCTGATTTTACCCGGGTTTCAGGCACTGTACATGTCGTGTCCCTCTAGAAGGGTGGAATGCTAACCCCGTCGCCAGAATTGGCGAGGGGTTAGTATTCCAATTCGTATGACACCTTACTCGACATGTTTTGATAAAGCCAAACCAAAGTTAGCATTTAACCGCGAGGTTCATAATGCACTTAAGAGTATATGGTATGACGATATCTGGAAACAGTAGAAGGAAGTTGTTCCGACCACTGCAGACAGGCTCAGCTCATGCCAGAGCACCATCTCACATGGAACCAAGCACTCTGCCTTCAGGATTGTTAAGGCCTGCCATAGGAGTGACTTATAGGTTACCAGGTGTCCCATTTAAGGTTAGGTATAGGTATACTACACCTAAGTAAGAGGTGATTACACCAACTTACCCCAGCTGAGTGATCAGCCAGTTGTGTCAGATTGTTAGGCCAAGCCTGGGGTGGCATAATACATGCTGCAGCCCCTGGCAGGCCTTGGGTACACCAATGCCCTGGGTACCTAGTGTACACTGGTACAGGGGCTGACAGGGTGATCCAACCAATTGGGTATGTACCTAGGGTACATGGAGTCCATTTTAAAGAGAGAACAGCCAGGCTGAGATCCTGAATGGCAGGATCTCAGGCCAACTAAGTCGAAAAACCAGCTAGACACTAGGCAAAAATTTGGGGGTAACCATAGTCAGATATCCACCTTCCTACAGTGTGGTTGTGTGTGTGTGTGGTTGTGTGTGTGTGTGTGGTTGTGTGTGTGTGTGGTTGTGTGTGTGTGTGTGTGGTTGTGTGTGTGTGTGGTTGTGTGTGTGGTTG
Source organism: Triturus cristatus (assembly GCF_964204655.1). Lineage (NCBI taxonomy): Eukaryota > Metazoa > Chordata > Amphibia > Caudata > Salamandridae > Triturus > Triturus cristatus. The sequence continues at coordinate 107,300 of NW_028187906.1, read as the reverse complement.
TGTGTGTGTGGTTGTGTGTGTGTGTGGTTGGGTGTGTGTATGTGGTTGTGTGTGTGTGTGGTTGTGTGTGTGTGTGTGGTTGTGTGTGTGTGTGTGGTTGTGTGTGTGTGTGTGGTTGTGTGTGTGTGTGTGGTTGTGTTTGTGTGTGTGGTTGTGTTTGTGTGTGTGGTTGTGTGTGTGTGGTTGTGTTTGTGTGTGTGGTTGTGTGTGTGTGTGGTTGTGTGTGTGTGTGTGGTTGTGTTTGTGTGTGTGGTTGTGTGTGTGTGTGGTTGTGTGTGTGTGTGGTTATGTGTGTGTGTGTGGTTGTGTGTGTGTGTGTGTGGTTGTGTGTGTGTGTGTGTGGTTGTGTTTGTGTGTGTGGTTGTGTGTGTGTGTGTGTGGTTGTGTGTGTGTGTGGTTGTGTTTGTGTGTGTGGTTGTGTGTGTGTGTGTGGTTGTGTGTGTGTGTGTGGTTGTGTGTGTGTGTGTGGTTGTGTTTGTGTGTGTGGTTGTGTTTGTGTGTGTGGTTGTGTGTGTTGTTGTGTGTGTGTGTGGTTGTGTTTGTGTGTGTGGCTGTGTTTGTGTGTGTGGTTGTATGTGTGTGTGTGGTTGTGTGTGGTTGTGTGTGGCTGTGTTTGTGTGTGTGGTTGTATGTGTGTGTGTGGTTGTGTGTGGTTGTGTGTGTGTGGTTGTGTGTGTGTGTTTGTGTGTGTGGTTGTGTGTGTGTGGTTGTGTGTGTGTGGTTGTGTGTGTGTGTGTGGTTGTGTGTGGTTGTGTGTGTGTGGTTGTGTGTGGTTGTGTGTGGTTGTGTGTGTGTGGTTGTGTGTGGTTGTGTGTGTGTGGTTGTGTGTGTGTGGTTGTGTGTGTGGTTGTGTGTGTGTGTGGTTGTGTTTGTGGTTGTGTGTGTGTGTGGTTGTGTTTGTGTGTGTGGTTGTGTTTGTGTGTGTGGTTGTGTGTGTGGTTGTTTGTGTGTGTGTGTGGTTGTGTGTGTGTGGTTGTGTGTGTGTGTGTGGTTGTGTGTGTGTGTGGTTGTGTGTGTGTGTGGTTGTGTGTGTGTGTGTGGTTGTGTGTGTGTGTGTGTGGTTGTGTTTGTGTGTGTGGTTGTGTGTGTGTGTGGTTGTGTGTGTGTGTGGTTGTGTGTGTGTGTGTGGTTGTGTTTGTGTGTGTGGTTGTGTTTGTGTGTGTGGTTGTGTGTGTGTGTGTGGTGTGTGTGTGTGTGTGTGTGTGTGTGGTTGTGTGTGTGTGTGTGTGTGTGGTGTGTGTGTGGTTGTGTGTGGTTCTGTGTGTGTGTGTGGGTGGTGTGTGTGGTTGTGTGTGTGTGTGTGTGGGTGGTGTGTGTGTGGTTGTGTGTGGTTCTGTGTGTGTGTGTGTGGTTGTGTGGTTGTGTGGTTGTGGTTGTGTGTGTGGTTGTGGTTGTGTGTGTGGTTGTGTGTGTGTGGTTGTGTGTGTGTGGGTGTGTGTGTGTGTGTGGTTGTGTGTGTGTGTGTGTGTGGTTGTGTGTGTGTGTGTGGTTGTGTGTGTGTGTGGTTGTGTGTGTGTGTGGTTGTGTGTGTGTGTGGTTGTGTGCGTGTGTGGTTGTGTGTGTGTGTGGTTGTGTGTGTGTGGTTGTGTGTGTGGTTGTGTGTGTGTGTGGTTGTGTGTGTGTGCGTGTGTGGTTGTGTGTGTGTGGTTGTGTGTGTGTGTGTGGTTGTGTGTGTGTGTGTGGTTGTGTGTGTGTGTGGTTGGTTGTGTGTGTGGTTGGTTGTGTGTGTGTGTGGTTGTGTGTGTGTGGTTGTTTGTGTGTGTGTGTGGTTGTTTGTGTGTGTGTGTGTGGTTGTGTGTGTGTGTGGTTGTGTGTGTGTGTGTGTGGTTGTGTGTGTGTGTGGTTGTGTGTGTGTGTGGTTGTGTTTGTGTGTGTGGTTGTGTGTGTGTGTGTGGTTGTGTGTGTGTGGGTGTGTGTGGTTGTGTGTGTGTGTGTGTGGTTGTGTGTGTGTGGGTGTGTGTGGTTGTGTGTGTGTGTGTGTGGTTGTGTGTGTGTGTGGTTGTGTTTGTGTGTGTGGTTGTGTGTGTGTGTGTGGTTGTGTGTGTGTGGTTGTGTGTGGTTGTGTGTGGTTGTGTGTGTAGTGTGGTTGTGTGTGGTTCTGTGTGTGTGGTTGTGTGTGTGTGGTTGTGTGTGGTTGTGTGTGTGGTGTGTGTGGTGTGTGTGGTGTGTGTGGTTGTGTGTGGTTGTGTGTGTGTGTGTGGTTGTGTGGTTGTGTGTGGTTGTGTGTGGTTGTGTGTGTGGTGTGTGTGGTGTGTGTGGTTGTGTGTGTTGTGTGTGGTTGTGTGTGTGGTTGTGTGTGTGTGTGGTTGTGTGTGTGTGGTTGTGTGGGTGTGTGTGTGTGTGGTTGTGTGTGTGTGTGGTTGTGTGTGTGTGTGTGTGGTTGTGTGTGTGTGGTTGTATGTGTGTGTGTGTGGTTGTGTGTGTGTGGTTGTATGTGTGTGTGTGTGTGGTTGTGTGTGTGTGTGTGGTTGTGTGTGTGTGTGGTTGTGTGTGTGTGTGTGGTTGTGTGTGTGTGTGTGGTTGTGTGTGTGTGTGTGGTTGTGTTTGTGTGTGTGGTTGTGTTTGTGTGTGTGGTTGTGTTTGTGTGTGTGGTTGTGTGTGTGTGTGTGTGTGTGGTGTGTGTGGTTGTGTGTGGTTGTGTGTGTGTGGGTGGTGTGTGTGTGGTTGTGTGTGGTTCTGTGTGTGTGTGTGGGTGGTGTGTGTGTGTGTGTGGGTGGTGTGTGTGTGGTTGTGTGTGGTTCTGTGTGTGTGTGTGTGGTTGTGTGGTTGTGTGGTTGTGGTTGTGTGTGTGTGTGTGGTTGTGTGGTTGTGTGGTTGTGGTTGTGTGTGTGTGTGTGGTTGTGTGTGTGTGTGTGGTTGTGTGTGTGGTTGTGTGTGTGTGTGGTTGTGTGTGTGTGGTTGTGTGCGTGTGTGGTTGTGTGTGTGTGTGGTTGTGTGTGTGTGGTTGTGTGTATGTGGTTGTGTGTGTGTGTGTGGTTGTGTGTGTGTGTGTGTGGTTGTGTGTGTGTGGTGTGTGTGTGTGGTTGTGTGTGTGTGTGGTTGTGTGTGTGTGTGGTTGTGTGTGTGTGGTTGTTTGTGTGTGTGTGTGGTTGTTTGTGTGTGTGTGTGGTTGTGTGTGTGTGATTGTTTGTGTGTGTGTGGTTGTTTGTGTGTGTGTGTGGTTGTGTCTGCGTGTGGTTGTGTGTGTGTGTGTGTGGTTGTGTGTGTGTGTGGTTGTGTTTGTGTGTGTGGTTGTGTGTGTGTGTGTGGTTGTGTGTGTGTGGTGTGGTTGTGTGTGGTTCTGTGTGTGTGTGTGTGGTTGTGTGTGGTTGTGTGTGTGTGTGGTTGTGTGTGGTTGTGTGTGTGTGGTTGTGTGTGGTTGTGTGTGTGTGGTTGTGTGTGGTTGTGTGTGGTTGTGTGTGTGGTGTGTGGGTGGTGTGTGTGGTTGTGTGTGGTTCTGTGTGTGTGTGTGGTTGTGTGTGGTTGTGTGTGTGTGTGTGGTTGTGTGTGGCTGTGTGGTTGTGTGGTTGTGTGGTTGTGTGGTTGTGTGTGTGTGGCTGTGTGGTTGTGTGGTTATGTGTGTGTGTGGCTGTGTGTGTGTGGTTGTGTGCGTGTGTGGTTGTGTGTGTGTGTGGTTGTGTGTGTGTGGTTGTGTGTATGTGGTTGTGTGTGTGTGTGTGGTTGTGTGTGTGTGTGTGTGTGTGGTTGTGTGTGTGTGGTTGTGTGTGTGTGTGTGGTTGTGTGTGTGTGTGGTTGTGTGTGTGTGTGGTTGTGTGTGTGTGGTTGTTTGTGTGTGTGTGTGGTTGTTTGTGTGTGTGTGTGGTTGTGTGTGTGTGGTTGTTTGTGTGTGTGTGTGGTTGTTTGTGTGTGTGTGTGGTTGTGTCTGCGTGTGGTTGTGTGTGTGTGTGTGTGGTTGTGTGTGTGTGTGGTTGTGTTTGTGTGTGTGGTTGTGTGTGTGTGTGTGGTTGTGTGTGTGTGGTGTGGTTGTGTGTGGTTCTGTGTGTGTGTGTGTGGTTGTGTGTGGTTGTGTGTGTGTGTGGTTGTGTGTGGTTGTGTGGTTGTGTGTGGTTGTGTGTGTGTGGTTGTGTGTGGTTGTGTGTGTGTGGTTGTGTGTGTGTGGTTGTGTGTGGTTGTGTGTGTGGTGTGTGGGTGGTGTGTGTGGTTGTGTGTGGTTCTGTGTGTGTGTGTGGTTGTGTGTGGTTGTGTGTGTGTGTGTGGTTGTGTGTGGCTGTGTGGTTGTGTGGTTGTGTGTGGCTGTGTGGTTGTGTGGTTGTGTGTGTGTGGCTGTGTGGTTGTGTGGTTATGTGTGTGTGTGTGTGGTTGTGTGTGTGGTTGTGTGTGTGTGTGTGGTTGTGTGTGTGTGTGTGGTTGTGTGTGTGGTTGTGTGTGTGTGGTTGTGTGTGTGGTGTGTGGGTGGTGTGTGTGGTTGTGTGTGTGGTTGTTTGTGTGGTTGTGTGTGTGTGTGTGGTTGTGTGTGTGTGTGTGGTTGTGTGTGTGTGTGTGTGTGGTTGTGTGTGTGGTTGTGTGTGTGGACGTCGTCGACCTTCAGGGACCACGTGGCTGCGGAGACAAGCTACCCCTCATCACCTGTTTGCACCCGACATCGCCTGGTACCCACCTGGTGCCACGCTGGTCACTGGCTAGTGACTGTGAACACTGTCCCCTCTGCTTACAGGTCTTCAACATCTCCGATCCACTCTTGGATCCACTGCATCCCTCCCGGACCGACCGCCTGCAGCATCTTTGTCTTCAAGCTCCACTGAACAGATAGAAGAAACCCGACGCACTTCGAGGCCTATGCACCCGCTTCCTGTGGGTGAGGTAAAGCTGGCACACCTGTGCCCAAGTGTAGTATTACATCTCTAGTGCCTGTGTTCCAAATCTTGAGTTCCTAGTCCATCCGGAAGATCCTCTTTGCAGTAACTTTGTACTTTTTACGCACCCATTGAAACCTATGGGAGCACGCGTGTGAATATTTGCTCTGCACACGCCACCCGTGGACCTCCTGGTCACTAACTGACTTTAGCTCCTTGTAGGCCCAGCGATTCTAGAGGCCCTAGGCCTTTTCCCTTTTCTGTTCGTGGTACTTATACCACTATTTTAGTATATGGTTTGAGTGGCCACCAGGGCCTATCCATATAACGTGCAACTTCTGTGTATTCTGTGATAATCTTGTTTGACGATTTGTGCTCCTGTGCTCATAAAGAGACTAGGGGTTACTTTGAGAAATAAATACATATATATTTTGAATATATATCTGTGTGGTGTCCTTTCATTGGTTTAAAAGGGGGTTGCATTTGGCAAAACAGCTGGCTTAACACGCTTCACGAGTTTAGCCTCAAAGACTGCTTAGCCTACGCTACCACTAGGGCAGCTAGTCCAAAAAGGTTGACTTACAACCACACCATAAGGGTTGCTTGGCATGGTACAAGGTGGTCACTAGAACTAGTGAACAGCATATACCAGGCCAACTTCTCACAACAACCACACACACACACACAACCACACACACAAACACAACCACACACACAAACACAACCACACACACACACACAACCACACACACAAACACAACCACACACACACACAACCACACACACAAACACACAACCACACACAACACACACACACACAACCACACACACAACCACACACACACACAACCACACACACACACACCCACACACACAACCACACACACAACCACACACACAATCACACACAACCACACACACAACCACACACAACCACACACACACAACCACACAACATGCAACTACACACACACACAACCACACACACAACCACACACACACACACAACCACACACACACACACAACCACACACACACACACACAACCACACACACACACACAACCACACACACACAACCACACACACACATACACAACCACACACACAACCACACACACACACAACCACCCACACAACCACACACACAACCACATACAACCACACACACAACCATACACACAACCACACACAACCACACACAACCACACCCAACCACACACACACACAACCACACACACACAACCACACACACACACACACAACCACACACACACACACACACGCACACACAACCACACACACAACCACACACACAACCACACACACAACCACACACACACACACAACCACACACACAACCACACATACACAACCAACCACACACACACAACCACACACACACATACACAACCACACACACAACCACACACACACACAACCACACACACACACACAACCACCCACACACAACCACCCACACAACCACACACACACACACAACCACACACACACACACACAACCACAAACACACACACAACCACACACACACACACACACACACAACCACACACACACACAACCACACACACACAACCAACCACACACACACAACCACACACACACATACACAACCACACACACAACCACACACAACCACACACACACACACAACCACACACACACACACAACCACCCACACACAACCACCCACACACAACCACCCACACAACCACACACACACACACAACCACACACACACACACACAACCACACACACACACACACAACCACACACACACAACCACACACACACAACCACACACACACAACCACACACACACACATACACAACCACACACACAACCACACACAACCACACACACACACAACCACACACACACACACAACCACACACACAACCACACACACAACCACACACACACAACCACACACACACACACACACACCACACACACACAACCACACACACACAACCACACACACACAACCACACACACACACAACCACACACAACCACACACAACCACACACACACACAACTACATACACAACCACACACACAACCACACACACAACACACACACACCACACACACAACCACACACAACCACACACACAACCACACACAACCACACACACAACCACACACACACAACCACACACAACCACACACACACACAACCACACATAACCACACACAACCACACACCCACACACATAACCACACACACAACCACACACAACCACACAAACACACACACACACCCACACACACAACCACACACACACACACACACCCACACACACAACCACACACACAACCACACACACAACCACACACACAACCACACACACACACACACACAACCACACACACACACACAACCACACACAACCACACACACAACCACACACACAACCACACACACAACCACACACACACACACAACCACACACAACCACACACACACACAACCACACACACACACACACAACCACCCACACACAACCACCCACACACAACCACCCACACAACCACACACACACACAACCACACACACACAACCACACACACACACACAACCACACACACACACAACCACACACACACAACCACACACACACATACACAACCACACACACACAACCACACACACACATACACAACCACACACACACACAACCACACACACACACAACCACACACACACACACACACACACAACCACACACACACACACAACCACACACACACACAACCAGACACACACACAACCACACACACACAACCACACACACACAACCACACACACAACCACACACACACAACCACACACACACAACCACACACACACACACACAACCACACACACACACACAACCACACACAACCACACACACACACACACAACCACACACAACCACACACACACACAACCACACACACACAACCACACACACACACAACCACACACACACACAAACACACACACACACAAACAACCACACACACAACCACACACACAACCACACACACAAACACAACCACACACACACACAACCACAAACACAACCACACACACACACAACCACACACACAACCACACACACACAACCACACAACCACACACACAAAGGATTGGGGGTGTAACCACCCCCCTTCCTGGTCCCACCCTTAGGGAGGGACCTAGCAGGTAGTCCGGCCCCTAGAATCCGCTTAAAGGTAGGAGCTGTGTCCTAAGACTTCAGACATCCTGGAATCAACTTGAAACTAAGAAGAAGACGGGAACTGTTAGAAATGGGATTTCTGGTTGGCTGAGGCTTGCGCCAAAGTCAGGCAGAAACCACCACTCTAGTCAGGGCTGGGGAGTTACACGCCAAAGATAACCCCTGCTCACCCCCTTGGTAGCTTGGCACGAGCAGTCAGGCTTATCTCTGAGGCGATGTGTAAAGCGTTTGCGCGCGCACCCAGCAACAACACCCAAGGCCCACCACAAAGGAAACTCCACACAAGGTATTATATAAAAATAACCTTTGTATTATACACAACACATTAGATAAAAACACACACTTTACAATGTGCCAACAGGCACGGGCAGAATTTACAAGGGATTATATATACAGGGGACAGGGCCACATGGACCACTGTCAGGAATTAGCACTTTGTAGAAATAGCACTTAGAACATAGGAAATAAAATTACTGTTGCACAAAATTACACCTAGCACACAACCAGTCACTACTGGTATCAGGTAAGTACCACCTACGCAACCCTAACCACCTTAGGACAGTATTGCGCAGGGAATCAGGACCTCACTAGCACCACCTGTACTAGGGAGAAAACAACCACCTAAGTATCACTATACCTGTAGGGGTCTAAGCACATAAACACATGATGCATAACATTCAGAGGTGTAAAGCAAAGCACATGACGCAAAAACACATTCAGAGGTGCAGGGAAACACAATTGCGCAAGAACTCACATAAGCCACTATTGTGGCAGTCCCTAGGCCATCTGGCCTTGTCGGGGCTAGGACGCCCTACGTTCAGCAAAGTTAGGGGCAGGACTGCGCAGGCTGCGCCAGCCAGGAGCACAACCTAAACGTTGCAGCTGGGGCACACTGGAGAGATGCTGGGGCACACTGGGCCTTCCCAAACAAATATGGCGGGGGTTGGAGCCTCTCCTGGACTCTACATATGCACCACTTGTGACCCCCTGAGCCCCTCGGGGCTCTACAACACGAAATGCCCCCTAGAGCCTTGGAGTCCCTTTGGACTCTTAAAATAATGCGCCCCGTTCGTTGGAGCCTTCACGGCTCTTTAACAAAATGCCTCGTTGGAGCGCACGAGCGCTCGAAAACAAATCTGCCCCCAACGATGGAGCCTCTCTGGGCTCTAGGCGAAGCGGAATAGTGGCCCCAAATAACGTTGGAGCGGCCCGCTGCCTTCCGGGGCCGCTCTGCTGATCAACAAAATGCCCCCGTTCTGTTGGAGCGCACTCGCGCTCTGGGACCATCAACACGGTCCCTTCGGAGCCTCACAGGCTCGAGCAGCACTGACCTCACCTACCGGGATCCTGGCAGAGGCGGCGCTGGCGTCTCTGAAGGCGGCGGGGCTCTCCTCTTCCTCCTGAGAGCCCCGCTCGGGCAGCCAGGACCTCGGGGACTCTTCGCTTCCCGGGCGAGGGCACCGGGGCGCAGAGTCGGCTCCTGCCTGCTCCGGGGTCAACAAAACCGTCGCGAGTCCTCGGAGGGAGGCGGGGTAGGCTCCCGCCCTCCTACTTCCTGCTGTCCCGGAGTCCCGCCCCACGCCTGCCTGACTTCCTTCGAGCCCGGCCGCGGCGGTGACTTCTCTCGGCAATAGGAGGGGTAGGCTCCCTCGCGATATGAAATGTACGGCGGGGTGGGCACCCGCCGTGAAATTAAGACCAATAAGCGGGGTGGGCACCCGCCAACAACCACGGCAATGTCCCTGGCAGGGTGGGCACCTGCCAGGGGACTTCGGAATCTGTACAGACGGGGAAAACGCCGGGTGGGCACCGGCTTTCAGAAATAAAGCGCTCTGAGCGCTAAAAAGCGCTTCCAGGCGCTTGAGGGACACAAATAAAGCGCTCCCAGCGCTTAGGCAAATCCAAACGCTGTGGGGGAAAGAAAAGCGCTTCCAGGCGCTTAGGGATGCAAATAAAGCGCTCCCAACGCTTTAAGAAGGATAACAACAAAGTCCAGCAAAGTTCTCCCCTGCACACAGCAAGGCAGGGGTGGGGGGGCAAGGCTGGACCCAGAGCCAGCTCACTGGGCCTCCAGGCAGGGAGGGAGTCCAAGTGGCGGTCCTCTGGTCCAGCGGCAGCAGCAGCAGCCCCCCTCAGGTAAGATCCTGGCAGAGAACAGTTTCTGTGGGGACACAGCCCCATTTTTATACAGGCAAACCCTTTGTTCTGGGTTCAGGGTGAGGGGGAAAACCAGTCGCAGCTGGTTGGGGAGCACCCTTGATGTGCTCAGCCCCTCACTCTATTCACTGGAAGGGCTAGGGTCGTCAGTCGCACCACAGGGAGCGGGGCCAGCATTGTGTTTGGAAAACCCTGTCCTATTCAGGACCCAGGTGTACTCCTCCCACCCATCTAGCTGCTGATCTCCCCATTCACCACTGGGTGACTCATCCTGACACTGGGGAATCCCTAGCCCGTCACATGACATGACCAGCCAATCACGCGACAGACACACTGCACACAGAAGTGCCCACTTCTAGAAGTGGCACTTCCACACTAGGTACATGCACGCCGCACACATCATTGCGCAGCATTCACTCCCACGAGTCCGCACATACCAAACTCGGGCCTGCACACCCCACGCATCAGGAACTACTAGGGACACATACATTCCCCATGCATTCCTATGGGAGGGCAGGCCTATCTCACCACATGCACTCAGAGCACGCACGCACTTTACCCTGGGACACAGGGAAAGGGCGCAGAGACCAAACAATCACCATACCAAGTCACAAATAAAAAGCCAAAAAGTCCAGGGGTGAACCTGCCAGAAGGGCCAAGTCCAACCAACTGGGGCGGTACCTCTGGAAGAAGAACTGGTCGGGACGCTGGTTACAGACGTCCCACCCCTCAGGTCAGGCTGATCCCGAACCTGGCCTTCTAACCTCCGGCCTAGAACCTTTGGTGGAATAATTGCCTGGCACTCCAGGACTTCTGGGGATTTCCACTCCATCCCCCTGAGGCTATCAAAGGACACATGTAGGAAGGTGGATATCTGACTATGGTTACCCCCAAATTTTTGCCTAGTGTCTAGCTGGTTTTTCGACTTAGTTGGCCTGAGATCCTGCTATTCAGGATCTCAGCCTGGCTGTTCTCTCTTTAAAATGGACTCCATGTACCCTAGGTACATACCCAATTGGTTGGATCACCCTGTCAGCCCCTGTACCAGTGTACACTAGGTACCCAGGGCATTGGTGTACCCAAGGCCTGCCAAGGGCTGCAGCATGTATTATGCCACCCCAGGCTTGGCCTAACAATTTGACACAACTGGCTGATCACTCAGCTGGGGTAAGTTGGTGTAATCACCTCTTACTTAGGTGTAGTATACCTATACCTAACCTTAAATGGGACACCTGGTAACCTATAAGTCACTCCTATGGCAGGCCTTAACAATCCTGAAGGCAGAGTGCTTGGTTCCATGTGAGATGGTGCTCTGGCATGAGCTGAGCCTGTCTGCAGTGGTCGGAACAACTTCCTTCTACTGTTTCCAGATATCGTCATACCATATACTCTTAAGTGCATTATGAACCTCGCGGTTAAATGCTATCTTTGGTTTGGCTTTATCAAAACATGTCGAGTAAGGTGTCATACGAATTGGAATACTAACCCCTCGCCAATTCTGGCGACGGGGTTAGCATTCCACCCTTCTAGAGGGACACGACATGTACAGTGCCTGAAACCCGGGTAAAATCAGACATAGCCTCAGCTCCACAAAATGGATGCTGCCACCACAGACACAAGTCTGCCCTCCTGCTGCTGGGAGTCCTTTCAGCTTGGGAGGTGTGGACAAAGGGTTTCCTGCCAGGGGAGGTGCGTGCACCACCCCAGACAGGATTTTGTGTATTGGTCAGGTAGGGCTTGAAAGAAACCAGACATGCCTGTGGCTCACAAGGAGCCTCGGTGCATATGCCAGTTCAAACCGGTCCTGGGGCACACCAGTCCCGGGCCTGGGGCGAGCTGGACAAAGGATTGGGGGTGTAACCACCCCCCTTCCTGGTCCCACCCATAGGGAGGGACCTAGCAGGTAGTCCGGCCCCTAGAATCCGAATAAAGGTAGGAGCTGTGTCCTAAGACTTCAGACATCCTGGAATCAACTTGAAACTAAGAAGAAGACGGGAACTTCGACATTCTGCTGCACAGAAGACTGAAGAAAATCTCCCCTGTGGTCAGGGAGTGACCACCTTGCTAACGCAAGCACCATCCAGCGAATCACCGTCTGCTTTGCCGCCGCCTCCCGCCGGAGCCCGAGCCCAGAGACTGACAAGACCTGGACCTCCAGACCTCTCACCGCCCGATCCACAGTCCCTGCAAAGAGGAGACCCGTGGAGGCACCGAGACACGTGGAGCCAGCCATCTTGGAACAACTACGACAAGCTGACAAGTGCAACAACCGAGGCTCCCTCCAAGTTGTGCTTTGGGTCCTGAGAAGCCCAACCCTCGAGCAGCATCTGCACCAAAGGTGAGCCCTCCAGCATCTCCACGATCTGCGTGGGGCCCTTCTGCATTTTGCCACTCGACGCGCCTAACCGGTTGCTGGCCCGCTGGCTAGTGGCCATCTTGGCGACGAAATCTACGACAAACACCGCTGGTCTGGTTGCTCCAGACTGGCCCTTGCTCCCCTCCAAAGGAGCAGTTCCTCTGACCTTGCTGGTCAGAACCATCAGCTTAAACTCCTTGCCTACAACAATTGCTTTTGCCAAGGCTTGTTTGCTTCGATCAAGTCGCCGACACCGCCGACAGCGAGAGCCTGCGTGGTACAGCTCGTGACTCGACTCCTGGACGTCGTCGACCTTCAGGGACCACGTGGCTGCAGAGTCAAGCTACACCTTCCTTCCTGTTTGCACCCGACATCGCCTGGTACCCACCTGGTGCCACGCTGGTCACTGGCTAGTGACTGTGAACACTGTCCCCTCTGCTTACAGGTCTTCAACATCTCCGATCCACTCTTGGATCCACTGCATCTCTTCCCGACCGACCGCCTGCAGCACTTTTGTCTACAGGCCCCACGGAACAGATAGAAGAAACCCGACGCACTTCGAGGCCTATGCACCCGCTTCCTGTGGGTGAGGTAAAGCTGGCACACCTGTGCCCAAGTGTAGTATTACATCTCTAGTGCCTGTGTTCCAAATCTTAAGTTCCTAGGTCACCCGGAAGATTCCTTTTGCAGTAACTTTGTACTTTTTACGCACCCATTGAAACCTATGGGAGCACGCGTGTGACTATTTGCTCTGCACACGCCACCCGTGGACCTCCTGGTCACTAACTGACGTTAGCTCCTTGTAGGCCCAGCGATTCTAGAGGCCCTAGGCCTTTTCCCTTTTCTGTTCGTGGTACTTATACCACTATTTTAGTATATGGTTCGAGTGGCCACCAGGGCCTATCCATATAAAGTGCAACTTCTGTGTATTCTGTGATAATCTTGTTTGACGATTTGTGCTCCTGTGCTCATAAAGAGACTAGGGGTTACTTTGAGAAATAAATACATATATATTTTGAATATATATCTGTGTGGTGTCCTTTCATTGGTATAAAAGGGGGTTACTATTGGTAAAACAGCCTGCTTAACACGCATCACGAGTTTAGCCTCAAAGACTGCTTAGCCTACGCTACCACTAGGGCAGCTAGTCCGAAAAGGTTGACTTACAACCACACCATAAGGGTTGCTTGGCATGGTACAAGGTGATCACTTTAACTAGTGAGCATCATATACCAGGCCAACTTCTCACATTGGTGAGCAGCGGTTGGATTTGAGCTTGCTGTGTTTTACCATTGTAATCTCTTGGTTACCAATTGAAAGATCACATAGGTACCTGTAGGTACATATAAAACAAGATTAGATATACATAAGTTCTACTGAACTTAGTTGTTGTAGAGCAAAGGGAGTAGCACACCCTGACTACAACTACTAGATAGGTTTAGTAGGTAAACCCAAGTGTAGGTAGATTGCAACACATCCACCCACACTTAAGAGCAATGGCCGGGGCAGAGGGGTCCACTGTACCCATCTCTGTTGAGAGTGACCCCCAGAGGGCACCATCCAGCTTTGCTACCCTTAATCAGAATGAGCTCAGGCATTTGGCAACTCTTAGAGGCCTTAAACAGCCCAAGAACCCAAACTCTGCTGAGCTCAGAGAGCTCTTACAGAATGATGAGAATCAGAGAGCACTCAAGAAAGCTTCCCAGTTAGCCCCCTTAGGGACAGGAACAGGAGGCCCCCCTTCTAAAGATGCCACTGAAGTACCCCTTCCCAATAGTCACCCCTTAGATGGGATGCCTACCACAGAGGATGAGAGTGAAAAGGATACTGACAGTAGTGAGGATGAAGGGAGAACTAGCCCAGTGCCAAGTGTTATACTTGGCCCAGCTAAACTAAGGCTATTGGGGACTGACAGTGGGTTCACCCCACTGGATCTCCCCAGTGGACTTAACACAGGGCTTGGAAGGCAAAGGAATCGCTCAGGTGACTCCAATGCTTCCCATGGCTCTAGAGGCTCTCAAGGTCACTCCAGGAGAAGGATGACCACCCCTCAGAGGAGGGAACATGAGGCCAAGATGCAAGAAGCCCAGCTGAGGATCAGGAAGCAGGAGCTAGAAGTAGCCCTGATGGAAGAAAAACTGAGCAAGGCTAGGCAGCATAGAGAGAGTGGGTCTATACCCACTGGTGGCAGCAATGTCCCTAGGGACAAAGATAGGGTCTTTGACAATAGGAACCTGTCCAAGATTGTGCCCCCCTACAAAAGTGGGGATGACATCCACAAATGGATGACTGCTCTTGAGAGAGCCTGCAAAGTGCAGCAGGTTCCTGAAGACCAGTGGGCAGCAATCTTATGGCTCTCCTTTGAGGGGAGAGGCAGAGATAGACTCCTCACTGTTAGAGAAGAGGATGTCAGAAATTACAGAGTCCTGAAGAGTGTCCTAGTTGATGGGTTAGGCTTAACCACTGAACAGTACAGGTTAATGTTCAGAGACACCCAGAAGACACAGACTCAGGACTGGTCTGAATATGTGGAATGTGCCACTAAGGCTTTGGAGGGTTGGTTGCTGGGAAGTAAGGTGTCTGATTATACAGGATTGTACAATTTGATGATGAGAGAGCAGATTTTAAGTAATTGTCAAAACCAGCTTCTCCATCAACACCTGGTAGACTCAGATTTGACCTCTCCCCAAGAATTGGGAAAGAGGGCAGATAAATGGGTCAGGACCAGGATCAGGCCTAAAAACCAGGGTGGTGACCAAAAGAAAGATACCACCAAGCCTCAAGAGAAGGGTGGGGATAAAGAAAAAGAGAAACCTTCCTCAGGGCCCCAAAACTCCACACAGGGTGGTGGGTCCCAAGCTCCCTCCTCTACCACAGCCAAAAAGCCCTACTGCCATGAGTGTAAAACTCCTGGGCATTGGAAAACTGACAGCGGTTGCCCAAGGGCTAAAAACAAAACTGTTCCTCCAATTACTCCTGTCACACCACCTATTACTGTCAGCAGTAATCCCCCAGGTGGTGGGAGTGCCCCCAGAAATCTGGGTGGGTTTACTTGGGGAACACAGGGGGACCCTGGCTTAGCCAATTCCCCTGCAGCAGATACTCTTGTCTGTGATGGTGGCATGGGGTTTGCCAACTTCACTGCCTGTCCCAACACTTTGGGTAGGTACAGACAGGAGCCCTACATCAATGGTACAAAAGCTGAGGCCTACAGAGACACTGGAGCTAGCATCACAATGGTGGCCCATTGGCTAGTTCCCTCTGAGCAGCTTTTGCCTGGTTTCTCCTACCAGGTGACCAACATTGATGGCAAACAGAACAGTCATCCCATGGCAGAGGTATGTCTCAGCTGGGGAGGTGTCACTGGCCCTAAAAGGGTGGCAGTGTCCCCAACCTTGCCTGTAGACTGCTTACTGGGGAATGACTTAGAACTCTCAGCTTGGGCTGGAGTTGAACAAGACACCCATTCTAAAATGGTAGGCCTGTCACAAAAGGGTAGGGGGGTTGTGCCATTCACAACCCCTGTCCAAATAGATTTCCTCCCTGAAAAGGTTGGAAGGGCAGTGGTAGCCACAGCCCAGGCACAGACAGACTTCCCTGTAGAGACTGGCAGAGCTGTGACAGTCACAGCTCAAACACAAACTGAGTGCCCCCCTGAAAAGGTTGGCAAGGCTGTAATGGTCTCAGCCTATACTCAGACTGACATAGGTGTAGTGAAGCCTGAAACAAGGGATCACTCCACACAAACTGAGAGTAGTGGGGAGGAAGAAAAGTCTCCCTCTCCCCAGACATTAGGAAAAGGTCAGCCTCCTCAGGGATCTGACCTCACCCCTTGTGAAGGAACTGCCCCAGAGGTAGCCAGGCCTGGCCTGGCAGAGCCTCTGATGTCAGTGGCCCCTTCCAAGGTGGGACCCAGTCTGGTGCAGGTAGCCTGCCTCTCTCTACCCTGCCTCAGTCAGCCCAGGGCTGCAGAGGTCAGGGAGGCCAGTGGACCCCCAGAGGGCCCCTGTCCACAAGAACCCCCCCATCAAAAGAATGAGGATTGCCTGGCTAGTAGCCCTAGTCAGGTGATGGGTAAAAACATTCCTGAGGGATCTCCTTTACAGGTAGTTAGGGACCTCCCCCAGAGGGATTCTGTTGGGCACAGGCAAACCTGGGACCTTAGGGCCCCAAACCTGACCTGTCCCTCCAGTAAGCCCACAAAAGGGACCCAGCCTCCAGCTTTAGGTAGCCAGAGGCTGACCCTGAGAGCACAGTGCAACTCAGTTAAGGAAAGAAAGGCATCCATGGTGGAGGGGGATTGGAGGAAGCTGAGGCCTCACTTTGAGGACACTCACTTCAGTACTCCATCTCAACACCAGCCTTTTACTTTGCCAAGACACACCAAAGGTAGAGATTCCCTATGGTGGAGACCCTCTGATACCCTTAGGGTGAGGGATTGCTTAGTGGACCATGAGACAGGGGGTAACCATGCCAGTGCTGGTTCCTCCTTATATGGCCACTTGGGCAATATAGGCTTACCTGGTCAAGGTCAGCCTTATCTCCCTTCGTTTGGGGGGGGGTTGTGTAGGAAGGTGGATATCTGACTATGGTTACCCCCAAATTTTTGCCTAGTGTCTAGCTGGTTTTTCGACTTAGTTGGCCTGAGATCCTGCTATTCAGGATCTCAGCCTGGCTGTTCTCTCTTTAAAATGGACTCCATGTACCCTAGGTACATACCCAATTGGTTGGATCACCCTGTCAGCCCCTGTACCAGTGTACACTAGGTACCCAGGGCATTGGTGTACCCAAGGCCTGCCAAGGGCTGCAGCATGTATTATGCCACCCCAGGCTTGGCCTAACAATTTGACACAACTGGCTGATCACTCAGCTGGGGTAAGTTGGTGTAATCACCTCTTACTTAGGTGTAGTATACCTATACCTAACCTTAAATGGGACACCTGGTAACCTATAAGTCACTCCTATGGCAGGCCTTAACAATCCTGAAGGCAGAGTGCTTGGTTCCATGTGAGATGGTGCTCTGGCATGAGCTGAGCCTGTCTGCAGTGGTCGGAACAACTTCCTTCTACTGTTTCCAGATATCGTCATACCATATACTCTTAAGTGCATTATGAACCTCGCGGTTAAATGCTATCTTTGGTTTGGCTTTATCAAAACATGTCGAGTAAGGTGTCATACGAATTGGAATACTAACCCCTCGCCAATTCTGGCGACGGGGTTAGCATTCCACCCTTCTAGAGGGACACGACATGTACAGTGCCTGAAACCCGGGTAAAATCAGACATAGCCTCAGCTCCACAAAATGGATGCTGCCACCACAGACACAAGTCTGCCCTCCTGCTGCTGGGAGTCCTTTCAGCTTGGGAGGTGTGGACAAAGGGTTTCCTGCCAGGGGAGGTGCGTGCACCACCCCAGACAGGATTTTGTGTATTGGTCAGGTAGGGCTTGAAAGAAACCAGACATGCCTGTGGCTCACAAGGAGCCTCGGTGCATATGCCAGTTCAAACCGGTCCTGGGGCACACCAGTCCCGGGCCTGGGGCGAGCTGGACAAAGGATTGGGGGTGTAACCACCCCCCTTCCTGGTCCCACCCATAGGGAGGGACCTAGCAGGTAGTCCGGCCCCTAGAATCCGAATAAAGGTAGGAGCTGTGTCCTAAGACTTCAGACATCCTGGAATCAACTTGAAACTAAGAAGAAGACGGGAACTTCGACATTCTGCTGCACAGAAGACTGAAGAAAATCTCCCCTGTGGTCAGGGAGTGACCACCTTGCTAACGCAAGCACCATCCAGCGAATCACCGTCTGCTTTGCCGCCGCCTCCCGCCGGAGCCCGAGCCCAGAGACTGACAAGACCTGGACCTCCAGACCTCTCACCGCCCGATCCACAGTCCCTGCAAAGAGGAGACCCGTGGAGGCACCGAGACACGTGGAGCCAGCCATCTTGGAACGACTACGACAAGCTGACAAGTGCAACAACCGAGGCTCCCTCCAAGTTGTGCTTTGGGTCCTGAGAAGCCCAACCCTCGAGCAGCATCTGCACCAAAGGTGAGCCCTCCAGCATCTCCACGATCTGCGTGGGGCCCTTCTGCATTTTGCCACTCGACGCGCCTAACCGGTTGCTGGCCCGCTGGCTAGTGGCCATCTTGGCGACGAAATCTACGACAAACACCGCTGGTCTGGTTGCTCCAGACTGGCCCTTGCTCCCCTCCAAAGGAGCAGTTCCTCTGACCTTGCTGGTCAGAACCATCAGCTTAAACTCCTTGCCTACAACAATTGCTTTTGCCAAGGCTTGTTTGCTTCGATCAAGTCGCCGACACCGCCGACAGCGAGAGCCTGCGTGGGACAGCTCGTGACTCGACTCCTGGACGTCGTCGACCTTCAGGGACCACGTGGCTGCAGAGTCAAGCTACACCTTCCTTCCTGTTTGCACCCGACATCGCCTGGTACCCACCTGGTGCCACGCTGGTCACTGGCTAGTGACTGTGAACACTGTCCCCTCTGCTTACAGGTCTTCAACATCTCCGATCCACTCTTGGATCCACTGCATCTCTTCCCGACCGACCGCCTGCAGCACTTTTGTCTACAGGCCCCACGGAACAGATAGAAGAAACCCGACGCACTTCGAGGCCTATGCACCCGCTTCCTGTGGGTGAGGTAAAGCTGGCACACCTGTGCCCAAGTGTAGTATTACATCTCTAGTGCCTGTGTTCCAAATCTTAAGTTCCTAGGTCACCCGGAAGATTCCTTTTGCAGTAACTTTGTACTTTTTACGCACCCATTGAAACCTATGGGAGCACGCGTGTGACTATTTGCTCTGCACACGCCACCCGTGGACCTCCTGGTCACTAACTGACGTTAGCTCCTTGTAGGCCCAGCGATTCTAGAGGCCCTAGGCCTTTTCCCTTTTCTGTTCGTGGTACTTATACCACTATTTTAGTATATGGTTCGAGTGGCCACCAGGGCCTATCCATATAAAGTGCAACTTCTGTGTATTCTGTGATAATCTTGTTTGACGATTTGTGCTCCTGTGCTCATAAAGAGACTAGGGGTTACTTTGAGAAATAAATACATATATATTTTGAATATATATCTGTGTGGTGTCCTTTCATTGGTATAAAAGGGGGTTACTATTGGTAAAACAGCCTGCTTAACACGCATCACGAGTTTAGCCTCAAAGACTGCTTAGCCTACGCTACCACTAGGGCAGCTAGTCCGAAAAGGTTGACTTACAACCACACCATAAGGGTTGCTTGGCATGGTACAAGGTGATCACTTTAACTAGTGAGCATCATATACCAGGCCAACTTCTCACAACACATATGTCGAGTGACTGTCTGTCTGGCGCTGATCTCCCGTCCCCTGTCCACCTGACAGTGCGCGGAGATCCCCCAGAACAGAAGTGGTGCCACCCTGGTCACTACACGGGATCCTAGCCCAACTGGGTAGTCCCTGACGCACAGGCTCTTCCACTGGGAAACTCATCCCCCAATCACTCCTCACACTGGACTCCTGTACCCTCCCTACCGGAGCGGTACTGCCAGACTCTAGAACCACAGGAGCCCTGGTTACAGGTGCTCCAGGTCCTCTACTCACCAGGAGATCTCCCTCAAATGGGCTAACAGGACAGCCTAGGTCCCCAACTTGGTGTTCCCTCATGGAACCATCCAAGTCCTGAGGCAGGGTTTCGTACGTCCGGGGACCCTCGGTCACCCTCTCACTCCTGCTCCACTGAGCCAGGCAGTGAGCCCCTACACCCTCCTCGCTATCCTGGGACCTAGCTGGGCTACACTGAGCCTCTTCCACCACGCTGGGCTGGAAGATACCTGACCCACTACTTTTGGAGTCACTCCCTAATGACTCTAGAGAACCTCTAGCCCTTTCCCAGCGCTCTGCTTCCTCCGCAAGCTCCCAAGGACAAAAAGAGTCGTACCTCTGCAGGTGTTGGCGCAACCCTGGAGAACAACTACTGAGCATCTGCTCTTTGATAATCATTTTGATCACTGCCTTCAAATCCTCTTCCGGGTTAACCATCAGCCATTCCACCAGTGCATCCTGACAGTCATCCACAAACTCCTCCCAAGACTGGTGAGACAGCTTCCTACTGCCCCTGAATTTCAACCTTAACTCCTCCTCCTGGGAAACAGGTACCAGACTGGGGGAACTGGGACTGGGATTTCCTACACTGGAATCTATCTGGCTGCTACCACTGGACTCAACCCTCCCTGGGGAGCCCAGAAAATTAAAACTGCGCGCAGGGGATAGTCTACCCTCCAGAGCTACTTTGCCTCTGGTGAAGGCCCTCTCAGCCTCCTCTACCCTCTCCCGCGCCAAGACCCACTCAGTCTCTCGCTGTTGCTTCCTGGCCTCCAGCTGCGCCATAGCCTGAGCATGCTCTAACCTGAGCTTCTCTAACGCCAGCTGGTGCTCCCTTTCTTTCCTCCTATCTTCCCACTCCTCTGGGGACAGGGAAAGGGATGAGGCGCTGCCTCCTACGCTGGACCCAGCAAGGGACGCCCTACCTATGGGGTCCTCACTCTCTACTGGCGTCCAGGTATTGTCATCCTCTACCTCCTCTTCTGACTCTTCCTCTGTACAGTACCTTTCTAACTCCTGCCTCTGGCGCCAAGCTAGCTCATAGGGATCACAAGCAGGCTCCATTCTGGCGGACGTTATGGTAACAATTATACAGGGAACCTAGGGGTCTGAGTTTCACACAGGAGCACACAATTCACAAAAAGATTCAGCAAGCTCTCTAACCCAGAGAACTCACACTTACTTGCCTAGTGCCACACACCATTCATCCACACACACAACCCTCCCCTCGGACTGGTAAGGCAGTTTCTACCACCCCTGATTCCTCAACCTGACCACCACGTGACACAGGTACCAACTCTGGGCGCAGGGCGGGGGACAAATGTACAGGACACTATTACGCTGCCACCACTGGATCCCACCCTCTGGTGAATCCAGAAACACAATGCACTAAGGGGGATGATCTACCCTCCCGAGCTAGGGACACCTAACTCACAGTGCACAAAAACACATTTCCAAAGAAATGACAAGTTAAAAACAAACTTTAAAACAATAATCCCTATACCATGTGATTTATCTAAATGCAGAGTTTTGTAGTGCGGCCAGTTGCCGCTGCGGTACAGCGCAAACGCAAGTCCAAATCCCACCGCTGATCACCAATGTTAGAAATGGGATTTCTGGTTGGCTGAGGCTTGCGCCAAAGTCAGGCAGAAACCACCACTCTAGTCAGGGCTGGGGAGTTACACGCCAAAGATAACCCCTGCTCACCCCCTTGGTAGCTTGGCACGAGCAGTCAGGCTTATCTCTGAGGCGATGTGTAAAGCGTTTGCGCGCGCACCCAGCAACAACACCCAAGGCCCACCACAAAGGAAACTCCACACAAGGTATTATATAAAAATAACCTTTGTATTATACACAACACATTAGATAAAAACACACACTTTACAATGTGCCAACAGGCACGGGCAGAATTTACAAGGGATTATATATACAGGGGACAGGGCCACATGGACCACTGTCAGGAATTAGCACTTTGTAGAAATAGCACTTAGAACATAGGAAATAAAATTACTGTTGCACAAAATTACACCTAGCACACAACCAGTCACTACTGGTATCAGGTAAGTACCACCTACGCAACCCTAACCACCTTAGGACAGTATTGCGCAGGGAATCAGGACCTCACTAGCACCACCTGTACTAGGGAGAAAACAACCACCTAAGTATCACTATACCTGTAGGGGTCTAAGCACATAAACACATGATGCATAACATTCAGAGGTGTAAAGCAAAGCACATGACGCAAAAACACATTCAGAGGTGCAGGGAAACACAATTGCGCAAGAACTCACATAAGCCACTATTGTGGCAGTCCCTAGGCCATCTGGCCTTGTCGGGGCTAGGACGCCCTACGTTCAGCAAAGTTAGGGGCAGGACTGCGCAGGCTGCGCCAGCCAGGAGCACAACCTAAACGTTGCAGCTGGGGCACACTGGAGAGATGCTGGGGCACACTGGGCCTTCCCAAACAAATATGGCGGGGGTTGGAGCCTCTCCTGGACTCTACATATGCACCACTTGTGACCCCCTGAGCCCCTCGGGGCTCTACAACACGAAATGCCCCCTAGAGCCTTGGAGTCCCTTTGGACTCTTAAAATAATGCGCCCCGTTCGTTGGAGCCTTCACGGCTCTTTAACAAAATGCCTCGTTGGAGCGCACGAACGCTCGAAAACAAATCTGCCCCCAACGATGGAGCCTCTCTGGGCTCTAGGCGAAGCGGAATAGTGGCCCCAAATAACGTTGGAGCGGCCCGCTGCCTTCCGGGGCCGCTCTGCTGATCAACAAAATGCCCCCGTTCTGTTGGAGCGCACTCGCGCTCTGGGACCATCAACACGGTCCCTTCGGAGCCTCACAGGCTCGAGCAGCACTGACCTCACCTACCGGGATCCTGGCAGAGGCGGCGCTGGCGTCTCTGAAGGCGGCGGGGCTCTCCTCTTCCTCCTGAGAGCCCCGCTCGGGCAGCCAGGACCTCGGGGACTCTTCGCTTCCCGGGCGAGGGCACCGGGGCGCAGAGTCGGCTCCTGCCTGCTCCGGGGTCAACAAAACCGTCGCGAGTCCTCGGAGGGAGGCGGGGTAGGCTCCCGCCCTCCTACTTCCTGCTGTCCCGGAGTCCCGCCCCACGCCTGCCTGACTTCCTTCGAGCCCGGCCGCGGCGGTGACTTCTCTCGGCAATAGGAGGGGTAGGCTCCCTCGCGATATGAAATGTACGGCGGGGTGGGCACCCGCCGTGAAATTAAGACCAATAAGCGGGGTGGGCACCCGCCAACAACCACGGCAATGTCCCTGGCAGGGTGGGCACCTGCCAGGGGACTTCGGAATCTGTACAGACGGGGAAAACGCCGGGTGGGCACCGGCTTTCAGAAATAAAGCGCTCTGAGCGCTAAAAAGCGCTTCCAGGCGCTTGAGGGACACAAATAAAGCGCTCCCAGCGCTTAGGCAAATCCAAACGCTGTGGGGGAAAGAAAAGCGCTTCCAGGCGCTTAGGGATTGTGAGAAGTTGGCCTGGTATATGATGCTCACTAGTTAAAGTGATCACCTTGTACCATGCCAAGCAACCCTTATGGTGTGGTTGTAAGTCAACCTTTTCGGACTAGCTGCCCTAGTGGTAGCGTAGGCTAAGCAGTCTTTGAGGCTAAACTCGTGAAGCGTGTTAAGCCAGCTGTTTTACCAAATGCAACCCCCTTTTATACCAATGAAAGGACACCACACAGATATATATTCAAAATATATATGTATTTATGTGAGAAGTTGGCCTGGTATATGATGCTCACTAGTTAAAGTGATCACCTTGTACCATGCCAAGCAACCCTTATGGTGTGGTTGTAAGTCAACCTTTTCGGACTAGCTGCCCTAGTGGTAGCGTAGGCTAAGCAGTCTTTGAGGCTAAACTCGTGATGCGTGTTAAGCAAGCTGTTTTACCAATAGTAACCCCCTTTTATACCAATGAAAGGACACCACACAGATATATATTCAAAATATATATGTATTTATTTCTCAAAGTAACCCCTAGTCTCTTTATGAGCACAGGAGCACAAATCGTCAAACAAGATTATCACAGAATACACAGAAGTTGCACTTTATATGGATAGGCCCTGGTGGCCACTCGAACCATATACTAAAATAGTGGTATAAGTACCACGAACAGGAAAGGGAAAAGGCCTAGGGCCTCTAGAATCGCTGGGCCTACAAGGAGCTAACGTCAGTTAGTGACCAGGAGGTCCACGGGTGGCGTGTGCAGAGCAAATAGTCACACGCGTGCTCCCATAGGTTTCAATGGGTGCGTAAAAAGTACAAAGTTACTGCAAAGGAGATCTTCCGGGTTGACTAGGAACTTAGGATTTGGAACACAGGCACTAGAGATGTAATACCACACTTGGGCACCGGAGTGCCAGCTTTACCTCACCCACAGGAAGCGGGTGCATAGGCCTCGAAGTGCGTCGGGTTTCTTCTATCTGTTCCGTGGGGCCTGTAGACAAAAGTGCTGCAGGCGGTCGGTCGGGAAGAGATGCAGTGGATCCAAGAGTGGATCGGAGATGTTGAAGACCTGTAAGCAGAGGGGACAGTGTTCACAGTCACTAGCCAGTGACCAGCGTGGCACCAGGTGGGTACCAGGCGATGTCGGGTGCAAACAGGAAGGAAGGTGTAGCTTGACTCTGCAGCCACGTGGTCCCTGAAGGTCGACGACGTCCAGGAGTCGAGTCACGAGCTGTCCCACGCAGGCTCTCGCTGTCGGCGGTGTCGGCGACTTGATCGAAGCAAACAAGCCTTGGCAAAAGCAGTTGTTGTAGGCAAGGAGTTTAAGCTGATGGTTCTGACCAGCAAGGTCAGAGGAACTGCTCCTTTGGAGGGGAGCAAGGGCCAGTCTGGAGCAACCAGACCAGCGGTGTTTGTCGTAGATTTCGTCGCCAAGATGGCCACTAGCCAGCGGGCCAGCAACCGGTTAGGCGCGTCGAGTGGCAAAATGCAGAAGGGCCCCACGCAGATCGTGGAGATGCTGGAGGGCTCACCTTTGGTGCAGATGCTGCTCGAGGGTTGGGCTTCTCAGGACCCGAAGCACAACTTGGAGGGAGCCTCGGTTGTTGCACTTGTCAGCTTGTCGTAGTCGTTCCAAGATGGCTGGCTCCACGTGTCTCGGTGCCTCCACGGGTCTCTTCTTTGCAGGGACTGTGGATCGGGCGGTGAGAGGTCTGGAGGTCCAGGTCTTGTCAGTCTCTGGGCTCGGGCTCCGGCGGGAGGCGGCGGCAAAGCAGACGTTGATTCGCTGGATGGTGCTTGCGTTAGCAAGGTGGTCACTCCCTGACCACAGGGGAGATTGGCTTCAGTCCTCTGTGCGGCAGAGCGTCGAAGTTCCCGTCTTCTTCTTAGTTTCAAGTTGATTCCAGGATGTCTGAAGTCTTAGGACACAGCTCCTACCTTTATTCGGATTCTAGGGGCCGGACTACCTGCTAGGTCCCTCCCTATGGGTGGGACCAGGAAGGGGGGTGGTTACACCCCCAATCCTTTGTCCAGCTCGCCCCAGGCCCGGGACTGGTGTGCCCCAGGACCGGTTTGAACTGGCATATGCCCCGAGGCTCCTTGTGAGCCACAGGCATGTCTGGTTTCTTTCAAGCCCTACCTGACCAATACACAAAATCCTGTCTGGGGTGGTGCACGCACCTCCCCTGGCAGGAAACCCTTTGTCCACACCTCCCAAGCTGGAAGGACTCCCAGCAGCAGGAGGGCAGACTTGTGTCTGTGGTGGCAGCATCCATTTTGTGGAGCTGAGGCTATGTCTGATTTTACCCGGGTTTCAGGCACTGTACATGTCGTGTCCCTCTAGAAGGGTGGAATGCTAACCCCGTCGCCAGAATTGGCGAGGGGTTAGTATTCCAATTCGTATGACACCTTACTCGACATGTTTTGATAAAGCCAAACCAAAGATAGCATTTAACCGCGAGGTTCATAATGCACTTAAGAGTATATGGTATGACGATATCTGGAAACAGTAGAAGGAAGTTGTTCCGACCACTGCAGACAGGCTCAGCTCATGCCAGAGCACCATCTCACATGGAACCAAGCACTCTGCCCTCAGGATTGTTAAGGCCTGCTATAGGAGTGACTTATAGGTTACCAGGTGTCCCATTTAAGGTTAGGTATAGGTATACTACACCTAAGTAAGAGGTGATTACACCAACTTACCCCAGCTGAGTGATCAGCCAGTTGTGTCAAATCGTTAGGCCAAGCCTGGGGTGGCATAATACATGCTGCAGCCCTTGGCAGGCCTTGGGTACACCAATGCCCTGGGTACCTAGTGTACACTGGTACAGGGGCTGACAGGGTGATCCACTTCCAATTGGTTATGCACCTAGGGTGCATAGTTTTAATTTAGTAGAGAGAACAGCAGGCTGGGGGTCTGATTGGCAGGCCCACAGCCTCAATATGTCAAAAACCAGTGAAGCAAAAAGCAAAAATTTGGGGTGACCATAGGATAGCAGACCCTACTCTCCTACACAACCCCCCCCCAAACGCTGGGACATTAAACTAGCCTTGACCAGTCTCGTCTTCATGTCCTAAGTGGAAGTACCTGGAGAGACCATCTGCATTCCCATGGTCAGTACCTGGCCGGTGCTCCACTGTAAAGTCCATCCCCTGTAGGGAAATGGACCACCTAAGCAGTTTGGGGTTTTCACCCTTCATCTGATTTAGCCACAAGAGGGGCTTATGGTCGGTCTGAATCTTGAAGTGAGTGCCAAACAAGTATGGCCTCAGCTTCTTCAGGGCCCACACCACAGCAAAGGCCTCCCTCTCAATAGCTGACCAATTCTTCTCTCTGGGGGTCAACCTTCTGCTAATAAAAGCAATGGGTTGGTCTTGACCATCTACATTAAGTTGTGACAGCACAGCTCCCACACCCAACTCAGAAGCATCTGTTTGGACAATAAACTCTTTGGAGTAGTCAGGACTTTTCAGGATAGGTGCAGAGCACATGGCCTCCTTTAGGTCATCAAATGCCTTTTGACAGCTTACTGTCCACTGAACCTTTTTGGGCATCTTCTTGGATGTCAGATCATTAAGAGGAGTCACAATGGACCCATAGTTCTTAACAAACTTCCTGTAGTACCCAGTCAAGCCCAAGAAAGCTCGAACTTGAGTCTGGGTGGTTGGAGGGGACCAGTCCTTGATGGATTGTATCTTACTCTCCAGTGGTTGAACTTGGCCTCCACCTACAAGGTGGCCCAAATATACAACCTTACTCTGCCCTATCTGGCACTTAGTAGCCTTGATAGTGAGGCCTGCCCTCTGCAGGGCCTCAAGAGCCTTCTTCAGGTGGATCAGGTGATCCTCCCAGGTGGAGCTAAAGACAGCAATGTCATCCAGATATGCTGCACAAAAGTCATCCAACCCAGTAAGGACTTGGTTCACCAGCCTTTGGAAGGTGGCAGGTGCATTCTTCAGACCAAAGGGCATCACCACAAACTGATAATGCCCACCTGGGGTTGAGAATGCTGTTTTGGCCTTAGACTCCTCAGCTAATCTGATTTGCCAATAGCCAGCTGTTAAGTCAAATGTGCTCAAAAACTTTGCAGAAGCTAGTTTGTCTATGAGCTCATCTGCCCTTGGAATAGGGTGTGCATCTGTCCTGGTGACAGCATTGAGTCCTCTGTAATCCACACAGAACCTCATCTCTCTCTTGCCATCTTTGGTGTGAGGTTTGGGGACCAGAACCACTGGGCTAGCCCAGGGGCTCTCTGAGGGTTCAATGACACCTAATTCCAGCATTTTATGTACCTCAGCCTTTATACAGTCCCTGACGTGGTCAGGTTGTCTGTAGAGTTTGTTCTTTACAGGCAGACTGTCACCAGTGTCCACAACATGGGTACACCAGTCAGTTTGACTAGGTATCAAGGAAAACATATGTGAAAATGATTGTAGAACCTGTCTACATTCAGTCTGCTGATGGGCAGTGAGGTTGCCTCCAAGGGTCACTCCTTCAACTGAGCCATCTTCAGGGTTCTGAGACAACAGGTCTGGGAGAGGGTCACTCTCTTCCTCCTGTCCCTCATCTGTAGCCATGAGCAAGCCCATGTCTGCCCTGTCAACATATGCTTTAAGCCTGTTAACATGGAGTACCCTGTGGGGACTCCTGGGAGTTCCTAGGTCCACCAAGTAGGTGACCTCTCCCTTCTTTTCCAGAGTTGTATGGGGTCCAGACCATTTGTCTTGGAGTGCTGCTGGGGCCACTGGCTCCAACACCCATACCTTCTGTCCTGGCTGATACTCAACCAAGACAGCCTTTTGGTCATGCCAAGCTTTCTGTAAGGCCTGGCTTGCCTCAAGGTTTTTAGATGCCTTCTCCATATACTCAGCCATCCTGGAGCGGAGACCAAGTACATAGTCCACTATGTCTAGCTTAGGCTTTTTGAGAGGTAACTCCCATCCTTCCTTCACCAAACACAGTGGGCCTCTCACAGGGTGCCCAAACAACAATTCAAAGGGGCTGTAGCCAACTCCTTTTTGTGGGACCTCTCTGTAAGCAAACAGAAGGCAGGGTAGAAGGATATCCCATCTTCGCCTGAGCTTTTCAGGTAATCCTTTGATCATACCCTTTAGGGTCTTGTTGAATCTCTCAACAAGCCCATTGCATTGTGGGTGATAAGGGGTGGTGAACTTGTAGTTGACACCACATTCCTTCCACATAGCTGTCAAGTATCCTGACATAAAGTTGGTACCTCTGTCAGATACTACCTCCTTAGGAAACCCCACTCTGGAGAATACTCCCAGCAGGGCCCTGGCCACAACAGGAGCTGTAGTGGTCCTAAGGGGAATTGCCTCTGGATACCTGGTGGCATGATCCACTACCACCAGTATAAATCTGTGCCCAGATGCAGTGGGAGGATCCATGGGACCCACTATGTCTATTCCCACTCTTTCAAAGGGGACCCCCACCACAGGTAGTGGTATAAGGGGGGCCTTTGTTGTGCCACCTGATTTGCCACTGGCTTGGCAGGTAACACAGGAGCGACAAAACTCCTTTGTATCTTCATTCATATGAGGCCAGTGAAAGTGAGGGACAAGCCTGTCCCAAGTCTTGTTCTGGCCTAAGTGTCCTGCTAAAGGAATGTCATGGGCCAAGGTAAGAAGGAAGCCCCTAAATTGCAGAGGTATGACCAACCTCCTGGTTGCACCAGGCTTGGGGTCTCTAGCCTCTGAATAAAGGAGCCCTTCATCCCAATACACTTTATGGGTACCTTGAGCATTCCCAGCAGCCTCA
Source organism: Triturus cristatus (assembly GCF_964204655.1). NCBI lineage: Eukaryota > Metazoa > Chordata > Amphibia > Caudata > Salamandridae > Triturus > Triturus cristatus. The sequence continues at coordinate 77,901 of NW_028187906.1, read as the reverse complement.
GCAGCAGCCAGCTGTCTGAGGGGTTCAAGAGAGGGACAGGATAACTGAGCCTGCCTCAAGTCAGCCCTTGAAGGTCCCCCTGTCCCCAGAAACTCAACCTGATCAGGTTCAAGCTCTTCAGGGACAGTTCCTTCAGGGTCCTCTAGATCAGCTTCCTGGGAAGGCTGATCATCACTCTGAGGCAGGGGGGAAGGCACAGCCTTGACCCTCCTGTTCTTCTTCTTGGTAGGTGCTTGGTCCATTGTTCCAGGATCCAAGACCTGTGGTTCAGTGAGGCACTTTTTGGCCTGTGACCTGGTCACAGCAAGGACATGTGATGATATACCTAACATCTCTGCATGAGTCCTGTACTCCACTTCTGACCATAGAGAACTCTCTAGGTCATTGCCCAACAAACATTCTACTGGGAGGTCTGCACTAACCACAACCCTTTTGAGGCCAGTTACCCCTCCCCATGAGAAGTTAACAACTGCCACACTATGTGAAGTAGTGGCATTGCTGGCATTGGTCACCAGGTAGTTCTCACCTGGTATGTACTGTCCAGGGTCCACAAAGCCTGGTGTCACCATAGTGACACTGGCACATGTGTCCCTGTAAGCTTGAGCCACTTTTTCATTTATTAAAGGAGTCTGTCTGTACTTGCCCAGGTTACTGGGGCTCACAGTCAGGGACAAATCAATGTCCCCATCACAGATCAAGACTGCCTGTGTAAGGGTTCTGTCTAAGTCAGAATCTCCTTCAGTTCCCATAGTGATTCCCACTACACCCTTTGTCTGGGGACCAACACTGCTAACAGTAGTACTGGGAGCAGGTGCCTTAGGGGCAACAGTGTTGGGGGCTCCACCCTTTTTGCAATCACTAGTCCAGTGAGTTGTATTTTTACAATGATTGCACCAGGGTTTCTTTTGACCTTCTTTCTTCTTTTTGGACTGTTGTTGGGACCCACCCTCCTTAGCAGTAGTTTGGGGCCCTGTTGAAGACTTCTGGTCTTTAGATTTCTGATCTCCACCCTTTTGGTCTGTTTTCTTCTGATCACCCCCTTGGCCCTGGTTCTGGTTCTTTTGCTTAACCCTGGTTCTGACCCATTTGTCTGCCTTCTTTCCCAATTCTTGGGGAGAGGTCAGATCAGAGTCAACCAAGTGTTGATGCAGTTGCTGGTTTTGACAGTTATTTAAAATCTGTTCTCTCATCATCAAATTATACAATCCTGTAAAATCAGATACCTTACTTCCCAGCAACCAACCCTCCAAAGCCTTAGTGGCACATTCAATGTATTCAGACCAGTCCTGAGTCTGTGTCTTTTGGGTGTCTCTGAACATTAACCTGTACTGCTCAGTGGTTAAGCCTAACCCATCAACTAGAACACTCTTCAGGACTCTGTAGTTTCTGACATCCTCTTCTCTAACAGTGAGGAGTCTGTCTCTGCCTCTTCCCTCAAAGGAGAGCCAGAGGATTGCTGCCCACTGATCTTCAGGAACCTGCTGTACTTTGCAGGCTCTCTCAAGAGCAGTTATCCACTTGTGGATGTCATCCCCACTTTTGTAGGGGGGCACAACCTTAGACAGGTTTCTATTGTCGAAAACCCTATCTTTGTCCTTAGGGACAATGCTGCCACCAGTGGGTATAGACCCACTCTCTTTATGCTGTCTAGCCTTGCTAAGTTTCTCTTCCATCAGGGCTACTTCTAGCTCCTGCTTCCTGATCCTCAGCTGAGCCTCTTGCATCTTGGCCTCATGTTCCCTCCTCTGAGGGGTGGTCATCCTTCTCCTGGAGTGACCTTGAGAGCCTCTAGAGCCATGGGAAGCATTGGAGTCACCTGAGCGATTCCTTTGCCTTCCCAGCCCTGTGTTAAGTCCACTGGGGAGATCCAGTGGGTTGAACCCACTGTCAGTCCCCAATAGCCTTGGTTTAGCTGGGCCAAGTTTAACACTTGGCACTGGGCTAGTTCTCCCTTCATCCTCACTACTGTCAGTATCCTTTTCACTCTCATCCTCTGTGGTAGGCATCCCATCTAAGGGGTGACTATTGGGAAGGGGTACTTCAGTGGCATCTTCAGAAGGGGGGCCTCCTGTTCCTGTCCCTAAGGGGGCTAACTGGGAAGCTTTCTTGAGTGCTCTCTGATTCTCATCATTCTGTAAGAGCTCTCTGAGCTCAGCAGAGTTTGGGTTCTTGGGCTGTTTAAGGCCTCTAAGAGTTGCCAAATGCCTGAGCTCATTCTGATTAAGGGTAGCAAAGCTGGATGGTGCCCTCTGGGGGTCACTCTCAACAGAGATGGGTACAGTGGACCCCTCTGCCCCGGCCATTGCTCTTAAGTGTGGGTGGATGTGTTGCAATCTACCTACACTTGGGTTTACCTACTAAACCTATCTAGTAGTTGTAGTCAGGGTGTGCTACTCCCTTTGCTCTACAACAACTAAGTTCAGTAGAACTTATGTATATCTAATCTTGTTTTATATGTACCTACAGGTACCTATGTGATCTTTCAATTGGTAACCAAGAGATTACAATGGTAAAACACAGCAAGCTCAAATCCCACCGCTGCCACCAATGTGAGAAGTTGGCCTGGTATATGATGCTCACTAGTTAAAGTGATCACCTTGTACCATGCCAAGCAACCCTTATGGTGTGGTTGTAAGTCAACCTTTTCGGACTAGCTGCCCTAGTGGTAGCGTAGGCTAAGCAGTCTTTGAGGCTAAACTCGTGATGCGTGTTAAGCAAGCTGTTTTACCAATAGTAACCCCCTTTTATACCAATGAAAGGACACCACACAGATATATATTCAAAATATATATGTATTTATTTCTCAAAGTAACCCCTAGTCTCTTTATGAGCACAGGAGCACAAATCGTCAAACAAGATTATCACAGAATACACAGAAGTTGCACTTTATATGGATAGGCCCTGGTGGCCACTCGAACCATATACTAAAATAGTGGTATAAGTACCACGAACAGGAAAGGGAAAAGGCCTAGGGCCTCTAGAATCGCTGGGCCTACAAGGAGCTAACGTCAGTTAGTGACCAGGAGGTCCACGGGTGGCGTGTGCAGAGCAAATAGTCACACGCGTGCTCCCATAGGTTTCAATGGGTGCGTAAAAAGTACAAAGTTACTGCAAAGGAGATCTTCCGGGTTGACTAGGAACTTAGGATTTGGAACACAGGCACTAGAGATGTAATACCACACTTGGGCACCGGAGTGCCAGCTTTACCTCACCCACAGGAAGCGGGTGCATAGGCCTCGAAGTGCGTCGGGTTTCTTCTATCTGTTCCGTGGGGCCTGTAGACAAAAGTGCTGCAGGCGGTCGGTCGGGAAGAGATGCAGTGGATCCAAGAGTGGATCGGAGATGTTGAAGACCTGTAAGCAGAGGGGACAGTGTTCACAGTCACTAGCCAGTGACCAGCGTGGCACCAGGTGGGTACCAGGCGATGTCGGGTGCAAACAGGAAGGAAGGTGTAGCTTGACTCTGCAGCCACGTGGTCCCTGAAGGTCGACGACGTCCAGGAGTCGAGTCACGAGCTGTCCCACGCAGGCTCTCGCTGTCGGCGGTGTCGGCGACTTGATCGAAGCAAACAAGCCTTGGCAAAAGCAGTTGTTGTAGGCAAGGAGTTTAAGCTGATGGTTCTGACCAGCAAGGTCAGAGGAACTGCTCCTTTGGAGGGGAGCAAGGGCCAGTCTGGAGCAACCAGACCAGCGGTGTTTGTCGTAGATTTCGTCGCCAAGATGGCCACTAGCCAGCGGGCCAGCAACCGGTTAGGCGCGTCGAGTGGCAAAATGCAGAAGGGCCCCACGCAGATCGTGGAGATGCTGGAGGGCTCACCTTTGGTGCAGATGCTGCTCGAGGGTTGGGCTTCTCAGGACCCGAAGCACAACTTGGAGGGAGCCTCGGTTGTTGCACTTGTCAGCTTGTCGTAGTCGTTCCAAGATGGCTGGCTCCACGTGTCTCGGTGCCTCCACGGGTCTCCTCTTTGCAGGGACTGTGGATCGGGCGGTGAGAGGTCTGGAGGTCCAGGTCTTGTCAGTCTCTGGGCTCGGGCTCCGGCGGGAGGCGGCGGCAAAGCAGACGTTGATTCGCTGGATGGTGCTTGCGTTAGCAAGGTGGTCACTCCCTGACCACAGGGGAGATTGGCTTCAGTCCTCTGTGCGGCAGAGCGTCGAAGTTCCCGTCTTCTTCTTAGTTTCAAGTTGATTCCAGGATGTCTGAAGTCTTAGGACACAGCTCCTACCTTTATTCGGATTCTAGGGGCCGGACTACCTGCTAGGTCCCTCCCTATGGGTGGGACCAGGAAGGGGGGTGGTTACACCCCCAATCCTTTGTCCAGCTCGCCCCAGGCCCGGGACTGGTGTGCCCCAGGACCGGTTTGAACTGGCATATGCCCCGAGGCTCCTTGTGAGCCACAGGCATGTCTGGTTTCTTTCAAGCCCTACCTGACCAATACACAAAATCCTGTCTGGGGTGGTGCACGCACCTCCCCTGGCAGGAAACCCTTTGTCCACACCTCCCAAGCTGGAAGGACTCCCAGCAGCAGGAGGGCAGACTTGTGTCTGTGGTGGCAGCATCCATTTTGTGGAGCTGAGGCTATGTCTGATTTTACCCGGGTTTCAGGCACTGTACATGTCGTGTCCCTCTAGAAGGGTGGAATGCTAACCCCGTCGCCAGAATTGGCGAGGGGTTAGTATTCCAATTCGTATGACACCTTACTCGACATGTTTTGATAAAGCCAAACCAAAGATAGCATTTAACCGCGAGGTTCATAATGCACTTAAGAGTATATGGTATGACGATATCTGGAAACAGTAGAAGGAAGTTGTTCCGACCACTGCAGACAGGCTCAGCTCATGCCAGAGCACCATCTCACATGGAACCAAGCACTCTGCCCTCAGGATTGTTAAGGCCTGCTATAGGAGTGACTTATAGGTTACCAGGTGTCCCATTTAAGGTTAGGTATAGGTATACTACACCTAAGTAAGAGGTGATTACACCAACTTACCCCAGCTGAGTGATCAGCCAGTTGTGTCAAATCGTTAGGCCAAGCCTGGGGTGGCATAATACATGCTGCAGCCCTTGGCAGGCCTTGGGTACACCAATGCCCTGGGTACCTAGTGTACACTGGTACAGGGGCTGACAGGGTGATCCACTTCCAATTGGTTATGCACCTAGGGTGCATAGTTTTAATTTAGTAGAGAGAACAGCAGGCTGGGGGTCTGATTGGCAGGCCCACAGCCTCAATATGTCAAAAACCAGTGAAGCAAAAAGCAAAAATTTGGGGTGACCATAGGATAGCAGACCCTACTCTCCTACACAACCCCCCCCCAAACGCTGGGACATTAAACTAGCCTTGACCAGTCTCGTCTTCATGTCCTAAGTGGAAGTACCTGGAGAGACCATCTGCATTCCCATGGTCAGTACCTGGCCGGTGCTCCACTGTAAAGTCCATCCCCTGTAGGGAAATGGACCACCTAAGCAGTTTGGGGTTTTCACCCTTCATCTGATTTAGCCACAAGAGGGGCTTATGGTCGGTCTGAATCTTGAAGTGAGTGCCAAACAAGTATGGCCTCAGCTTCTTCAGGGCCCACACCACAGCAAAGGCCTCCCTCTCAATAGCTGACCAATTCTTCTCTCTGGGGGTCAACCTTCTGCTAATAAAAGCAATGGGTTGGTCTTGACCATCTACATTAAGTTGTGACAGCACAGCTCCCACACCCAACTCAGAAGCATCTGTTTGGACAATAAACTCTTTGGAGTAGTCAGGACTTTTCAGGATAGGTGCAGAGCACATGGCCTCCTTTAGGTCATCAAATGCCTTTTGACAGCTTACTGTCCACTGAACCTTTTTGGGCATCTTCTTGGATGTCAGATCATTAAGAGGAGTCACAATGGACCCATAGTTCTTAACAAACTTCCTGTAGTACCCAGTCAAGCCCAAGAAAGCTCGAACTTGAGTCTGGGTGGTTGGAGGGGACCAGTCCTTGATGGATTGTATCTTACTCTCCAGTGGTTGAACTTGGCCTCCACCTACAAGGTGGCCCAAATATACAACCTTACTCTGCCCTATCTGGCACTTAGTAGCCTTGATAGTGAGGCCTGCCCTCTGCAGGGCCTCAAGAGCCTTCTTCAGGTGGATCAGGTGATCCTCCCAGGTGGAGCTAAAGACAGCAATGTCATCCAGATATGCTGCACAAAAGTCATCCAACCCAGTAAGGACTTGGTTCACCAGCCTTTGGAAGGTGGCAGGTGCATTCTTCAGACCAAAGGGCATCACCACAAACTGATAATGCCCACCTGGGGTTGAGAATGCTGTTTTGGCCTTAGACTCCTCAGCTAATCTGATTTGCCAATAGCCAGCTGTTAAGTCAAATGTGCTCAAAAACTTTGCAGAAGCTAGTTTGTCTATGAGCTCATCTGCCCTTGGAATAGGGTGTGCATCTGTCCTGGTGACAGCATTGAGTCCTCTGTAATCCACACAGAACCTCATCTCTCTCTTGCCATCTTTGGTGTGAGGTTTGGGGACCAGAACCACTGGGCTAGCCCAGGGGCTCTCTGAGGGTTCAATGACACCTAATTCCAGCATTTTATGTACCTCAGCCTTTATACAGTCCCTGACGTGGTCAGGTTGTCTGTAGAGTTTGTTCTTTACAGGCAGACTGTCACCAGTGTCCACAACATGGGTACACCAGTCAGTTTGACTAGGTATCAAGGAAAACATATGTGAAAATGATTGTAGAACCTGTCTACATTCAGTCTGCTGATGGGCAGTGAGGTTGCCTCCAAGGGTCACTCCTTCAACTGAGCCATCTTCAGGGTTCTGAGACAACAGGTCTGGGAGAGGGTCACTCTCTTCCTCCTGTCCCTCATCTGTAGCCATGAGCAAGCCCATGTCTGCCCTGTCAACATATGCTTTAAGCCTGTTAACATGGAGTACCCTGTGGGGACTCCTGGGAGTTCCTAGGTCCACCAAGTAGGTGACCTCTCCCTTCTTTTCCAGAGTTGTATGGGGTCCAGACCATTTGTCTTGGAGTGCTGCTGGGGCCACTGGCTCCAACACCCATACCTTCTGTCCTGGCTGATACTCAACCAAGACAGCCTTTTGGTCATGCCAAGCTTTCTGTAAGGCCTGGCTTGCCTCAAGGTTTTTAGATGCCTTCTCCATATACTCAGCCATCCTGGAGCGGAGACCAAGTACATAGTCCACTATGTCTAGCTTAGGCTTTTTGAGAGGTAACTCCCATCCTTCCTTCACCAAACACAGTGGGCCTCTCACAGGGTGCCCAAACAACAATTCAAAGGGGCTGTAGCCAACTCCTTTTTGTGGGACCTCTCTGTAAGCAAACAGAAGGCAGGGTAGAAGGATATCCCATCTTCGCCTGAGCTTTTCAGGTAATCCTTTGATCATACCCTTTAGGGTCTTGTTGAATCTCTCAACAAGCCCATTGCATTGTGGGTGATAAGGGGTGGTGAACTTGTAGTTGACACCACATTCCTTCCACATAGCTGTCAAGTATCCTGACATAAAGTTGGTACCTCTGTCAGATACTACCTCCTTAGGAAACCCCACTCTGGAGAATACTCCCAGCAGGGCCCTGGCCACAACAGGAGCTGTAGTGGTCCTAAGGGGAATTGCCTCTGGATACCTGGTGGCATGATCCACTACCACCAGTATAAATCTGTGCCCAGATGCAGTGGGAGGATCCATGGGACCCACTATGTCTATTCCCACTCTTTCAAAGGGGACCCCCACCACAGGTAGTGGTATAAGGGGGGCCTTTGTTGTGCCACCTGATTTGCCACTGGCTTGGCAGGTAACACAGGAGCGACAAAACTCCTTTGTATCTTCATTCATATGAGGCCAGTGAAAGTGAGGGACAAGCCTGTCCCAAGTCTTGTTCTGGCCTAAGTGTCCTGCTAAAGGAATGTCATGGGCCAAGGTAAGAAGGAAGCCCCTAAATTGCAGAGGTATGACCAACCTCCTGGTTGCACCAGGCTTGGGGTCTCTAGCCTCTGAATAAAGGAGCCCTTCATCCCAATACACTTTATGGGTACCTTGAGCATTCCCAGCAGCCTCAGCAGCAGCCAGCTGTCTGAGGGGTTCAAGAGAGGGACAGGATAACTGAGCCTGCCTCAAGTCAGCCCTTGAAGGTCCCCCTGTCCCCAGAAACTCAACCTGATCAGGTTCAAGCTCTTCAGGGACAGTTCCTTCAGGGTCCTCTAGATCAGCTTCCTGGGAAGGCTGATCATCACTCTGAGGCAGGGGGGAAGGCACAGCCTTGACCCTCCTGTTCTTCTTCTTGGTAGGTGCTTGGTCCATTGTTCCAGGATCCAAGACCTGTGGTTCAGTGAGGCACTTTTTGGCCTGTGACCTGGTCACAGCAAGGACATGTGATGATATACCTAACATCTCTGCATGAGTCCTGTACTCCACTTCTGACCATAGAGAACTCTCTAGGTCATTGCCCAACAAACATTCTACTGGGAGGTCTGCACTAACCACAACCCTTTTGAGGCCAGTTACCCCTCCCCATGAGAAGTTAACAACTGCCACACTATGTGAAGTAGTGGCATTGCTGGCATTGGTCACCAGGTAGTTCTCACCTGGTATGTACTGTCCAGGGTCCACAAAGCCTGGTGTCACCATAGTGACACTGGCACATGTGTCCCTGTAAGCTTGAGCCACTTTTTCATTTATTAAAGGAGTCTGTCTGTACTTGCCCAGGTTACTGGGGCTCACAGTCAGGGACAAATCAATGTCCCCATCACAGATCAAGACTGCCTGTGTAAGGGTTCTGTCTAAGTCAGAATCTCCTTCAGTTCCCATAGTGATTCCCACTACACCCTTTGTCTGGGGACCAACACTGCTAACAGTAGTACTGGGAGCAGGTGCCTTAGGGGCAACAGTGTTGGGGGCTCCACCCTTTTTGCAATCACTAGTCCAGTGAGTTGTATTTTTACAATGATTGCACCAGGGTTTCTTTTGACCTTCTTTCTTCTTTTTGGACTGTTGTTGGGACCCACCCTCCTTAGCAGTAGTTTGGGGCCCTGTTGAAGACTTCTGGTCTTTAGATTTCTGATCTCCACCCTTTTGGTCTGTTTTCTTCTGATCACCCCCTTGGCCCTGGTTCTGGTTCTTTTGCTTAACCCTGGTTCTGACCCATTTGTCTGCCTTCTTTCCCAATTCTTGGGGAGAGGTCAGATCAGAGTCAACCAAGTGTTGATGCAGTTGCTGGTTTTGACAGTTATTTAAAATCTGTTCTCTCATCATCAAATTATACAATCCTGTAAAATCAGATACCTTACTTCCCAGCAACCAACCCTCCAAAGCCTTAGTGGCACATTCAATGTATTCAGACCAGTCCTGAGTCTGTGTCTTTTGGGTGTCTCTGAACATTAACCTGTACTGCTCAGTGGTTAAGCCTAACCCATCAACTAGAACACTCTTCAGGACTCTGTAGTTTCTGACATCCTCTTCTCTAACAGTGAGGAGTCTGTCTCTGCCTCTTCCCTCAAAGGAGAGCCAGAGGATTGCTGCCCACTGATCTTCAGGAACCTGCTGTACTTTGCAGGCTCTCTCAAGAGCAGTTATCCACTTGTGGATGTCATCCCCACTTTTGTAGGGGGGCACAACCTTAGACAGGTTTCTATTGTCGAAAACCCTATCTTTGTCCTTAGGGACAATGCTGCCACCAGTGGGTATAGACCCACTCTCTTTATGCTGTCTAGCCTTGCTAAGTTTCTCTTCCATCAGGGCTACTTCTAGCTCCTGCTTCCTGATCCTCAGCTGAGCCTCTTGCATCTTGGCCTCATGTTCCCTCCTCTGAGGGGTGGTCATCCTTCTCCTGGAGTGACCTTGAGAGCCTCTAGAGCCATGGGAAGCATTGGAGTCACCTGAGCGATTCCTTTGCCTTCCCAGCCCTGTGTTAAGTCCACTGGGGAGATCCAGTGGGTTGAACCCACTGTCAGTCCCCAATAGCCTTGGTTTAGCTGGGCCAAGTTTAACACTTGGCACTGGGCTAGTTCTCCCTTCATCCTCACTACTGTCAGTATCCTTTTCACTCTCATCCTCTGTGGTAGGCATCCCATCTAAGGGGTGACTATTGGGAAGGGGTACTTCAGTGGCATCTTCAGAAGGGGGGCCTCCTGTTCCTGTCCCTAAGGGGGCTAACTGGGAAGCTTTCTTGAGTGCTCTCTGATTCTCATCATTCTGTAAGAGCTCTCTGAGCTCAGCAGAGTTTGGGTTCTTGGGCTGTTTAAGGCCTCTAAGAGTTGCCAAATGCCTGAGCTCATTCTGATTAAGGGTAGCAAAGCTGGATGGTGCCCTCTGGGGGTCACTCTCAACAGAGATGGGTACAGTGGACCCCTCTGCCCCGGCCATTGCTCTTAAGTGTGGGTGGATGTGTTGCAATCTACCTACACTTGGGTTTACCTACTAAACCTATCTAGTAGTTGTAGTCAGGGTGTGCTACTCCCTTTGCTCTACAACAACTAAGTTCAGTAGAACTTATGTATATCTAATCTTGTTTTATATGTACCTACAGGTACCTATGTGATCTTTCAATTGGTAACCAAGAGATTACAATGGTAAAACACAGCAAGCTCAAATCCAACCGCTGCTCACCAATGTGAGAAGTTGGCCTGGTATATGATGCTCACTAGTTAAAGTGATCACCTTGTACCATGCCAAGCAACCCTTATGGTGTGGTTGTAAGTCAACCTTTTCGGACTAGCTGCCCTAGTGGTAGCGTAGGCTAAGCAGTCTTTGAGGCTAAACTCGTGAAGCGTGTTAAGCCAGCTGTTTTACCAAATGTAACCCCCTTTTATACCAATGAAAGGACACCACACAGATATATATTCAAAATATATATGTATTTATTTCTCAAAGTAACCCCTAGTCTCTTTATGAGCACAGGAGCACAAATCGTCAAACAAGATTATCACAGAATACACAGAAGTTGCACGTTATATGGATAGGCCCTGGTGGCCACTCGAACCATATACTAAAATAGTGGTATAAGTACCACGAACAGGAAAGGGAAAAGGCCTAGGGCCTCTAGAATCGCTGGGCCTTCAAGGAGCTAACGTCAGTTAGTGACCAGGAGGTCCACGGGTGGCGTGTGCAGAGCAAATAGTCACACGCGTGCTCCCATAGGTTTCAATGGGTGCGTAAAAAGTACAAAGTTACTGCAAAAGGAATCTTCCGGATGACCTAGGAACTTAAGATTTGGAACATAGGCACTAGAGATGTAATACCACACTTGGGCACCGGAGTGCCAGCTTTACCTCACCCACAGGAAGCGGGTGCATAGGCCTCGAAGTGCGTCGGGTTTCTTCTATCTGTTCCGTGGGGCCTGTAGACAAAAGTGCTGCAGGCGGTCGGTCGGGAAGAGATGCAGTGGATCCAAGAGTGGATCGGAGATGTTGAAGACCTGTAAGCAGAGGGGACAGTGTTCACAGTCACTAGCCAGTGACCAGCGTGGCACCAGGTGGGTACCAGGCGATGTCGGGTGCAAACAGGAAGGAAGGTGTAGCTTGACTCTGCAGCCACGTGGTCCCTGAAGGTCGACGACGTCCAGGAGTCGAGTCACGAGCTGTCCCACGCAGGCTCTCGCTGTCGGCGGTGTCGGCGACTTGATCGAAGCAAACAAGCCTTGGCAAAAGCAATTGTTGTAGGCAAGGAGTTTAAGCTGATGGTTCTGACCAGCAAGGTCAGAGGAACTGCTCCTTTGGAGGGGAGCAAGGGCCAGTCTGGAGCAACCAGACCAGCGGTGTTTGTCGTAGATTTCGTCGCCAAGATGGCCACTAGCCAGCGGGCCAGCAACCGGTTAGGCGCGTCGAGTGGCAAAATGCAGAAGGGCCCCACGCAGATCGTGGAGATGCTGGAGGGCTCACCTTTGGTGCAGATGCTGCTCGAGGGTTGGGCTTCTCAGGACCCAAAGCACAACTTGGAGGGAGCCTCGGTTGTTGCACTGGTCAGCTTGTCGTAGTCGTTCCAAGATGGCTGGCTCCACGTGTCTCGGTGCCTCCACGGGTCTCCTCTTTGCAGGGACTGTGGATCGGGCGGTGAGAGGTCTGGAGGTCCAGGTCTTGTCAGTCTCTGGGCTCGGGCTCCGGCGGGAGGCGGCGGCAAAGCAGACGGTGATTCGCTGGATGGTGCTTGCGTTAGCAAGGTGGTCACTCCCTGACCACAGGGGAGATTTTCTTCAGTCTTCTGTGCAGCAGAATGTCGAAGTTCCCGTCTTCTTCTTAGTTTCAAGTTGATTCCAGGATGTCTGAAGTCTTAGGACACAGCTCCTACCTTTATTCGGATTCTAGGGGCCGGACTACCTGCTAGGTCCCTCCCTATGGGTGGGACCAGGAAGGGGGGTGGTTACACCCCCAACCCTTTGTCCAGCTCGCCCCAGGCCCGGGACTGGTGTGCCCCAGGACCGGTTTGAACTGGCATATGCCCCGAGGCTCCTTGTGAGCCACAGGCATGTCTGGTTTCTTTCAAGCCCTACCTGACCAATACACAAAATCCTGTCTGGGGTGGTGCATGCACCTCCCCTGGCAGGAAACCCTTTGTCCACACCTCCCAAGCTGGAAGGACTCCCAGCAGCAGGAGGGCAGACTTGTGTCTGTGGTGGCAGCATCCATTTTGTGGAGCTGAGGCTATGTCTGATTTTACCCGGGTTTCAGGCACTGTACATGTCGTGTCCCTCTAGAAGGGTGGAATGCTAACCCCGTCGCCAGAATTGGCGAGGGGTTAGTATTCCAATTCGTATGACACCTTACTCGACATGTTTTGATAAAGCCAAACCAAAGATAGCATTTAACCGCGAGGTTCATAATGCACTTAAGAGTATATGGTATGACGATATCTGGAAACAGTAGAAGGAAGTTGTTCCGACCACTGCAGACAGGCTCAGCTCATGCCAGAGCACCATCTCACATGGAACCAAGCACTCTGCCCTCAGGATTGTTAAGGCCTGCTATAGGAGTGACTTATAGGTTACCAGGTGTCCCATTTAAGGTTAGGTATAGGTATACTACACCTAAGTAAGAGGTGATTACACCAACTTACCCCAGCTGAGTGATCAGCCAGTTGTGTCAAATCGTTAGGCCAAGCCTGGGGTGGCATAATACATGCTGCAGCCCTTGGCAGGCCTTGGGTACACCAATGCCCTGGGTACCTAGTGTACACTGGTACAGGGGCTGACAGGGTGATCCACTTCCAATTGGTTATGCACCTAGGGTGCATAGTTTTAATTTAGTAGAGAGAACAGCAGGCTGGGGGTCTGATTGGCAGGCCCACAGCCTCAATATGTCAAAAACCAGTGAAGCAAAAAGCAAAAATTTGGGGTGACCATAGGATAGCAGACCCTACTCTCCTACAATTTATTTCTCAAAGTAACCCCTAGTCTCTTTATGAGCACAGGAGCACAAATCGTCAAACAAGATTATCACAGAATACACAGAAGTTGCACTTTATATGGATAGGCCCTGGTGGCCACTCGAACCATATACTAAAATAGTGGTATAAGTACCACGAACAGAAAAGGGAAAAGGCCTAGGGCCTCTAGAATCGCTGGGCCTACAAGGAGCTAACGTCAGTTAGTGACCAGGAGGTCCACGGGTGGCGTGTGCAGAGCAAATAGTCACACGCGTGCTCCCATAGGTTTCAATGGGTGCGTAAAAAGTACAAAGTTACTGCAAAAGGAATCTTCCGGATGACCTAGGAACTTAAGATTTGGAACACAGGCACTAGAGATGTAATACTACACTTGGGCACAGGAGTGCCAGCTTTACCTCACCCACAGGAAGCGGGTGCATAGGCCTCGAAGTGCGTCGGGTTTCTTCTATCGGTTCCGTGGGGCCTGTAGACAAAAGTGCTGCAGGCGGTCGGTCGGGAAGAGATGCAGTGGATCCAAGAGTGGATCGGAGATGTTGAAGACCTGTAAGCAGAGGGGACAGTGTTCACAGTCACTAGCCAGTGACCAGCGTGGCACCAGGTGGGTACCAGGCGATGTCGGGTGCAAACAGGAAGGAAGGTGTAGCTTGACTCTGCAGCCACGTGGTCCCTGAAGGTCGACGACGTCCAGGAGTCGAGTCACGAGCTGTCCCACGCAGGCTCTCGCTGTCGGCGGTGTCGGCGACTTGATCGAAGCAAACAAGCCTTGGCAAAAGCAATTGTAGGAGGATTCGGAAATCAGCTGTTGGTTCTGACCAGCAAGGTCAGAGGGATTGTTCCTTTGGAGGGGAGCAAGGGCCAGTCTGGAGCAACCAGACCAGCGGTGTTTGTCGTAGATTTCGTCGCCAAGATGGCCACTAGCCAGCGGGCCAGCAACCGGTTAGGCGCGTCGAGTGGCAAAATGCAGAAGGGCCCCACGCAGATCGTGGAGATGCTGGAGGGCTCACCTTTGGTGCAGATGCTGCTCGAGGGTTGGGCTTCTCAGGACCCAAAGCACAACTTGGAGGGAGCCTCGGTTGTTGCACTTGTCAGCTTGTCGTAGTCGTTCCAAGATGGCTGGCTCCACGTGTCTCGGTGCCTCCACGGGTCTCCTCTTTTCAGGGACTGTGGATCGGGCGGTGAGAGGTCTGGAGGTCCAGGTCTTGTCAGTCTCTGGGCTCGGGCTCCGGCGGGAGGCGGCGGCAAAGCAGACGGTGATTCGCTGGATGGTGCTTGCGTTAGCAAGGTGGTCACTCCCTGACCACAGGGGAGATTTTCTTCAGTCTTCTGTGCAGCAGAATGTCGAAGTTCCCGTCTTCTTCTTAGTTTCAAGTTGATTCCAGGATGTCTGAAGTCTTAGGACACAGCTCCTACCTTTAAGCGGATTCTAGGGGCCGGACTACCTGCTAGGTCCCTCCCTATGGGTGGGACCAGGAAGGGGGGTGGTTACACCCCCAACCCTTTGTCCAGCTCGCCCCAGGCCCGGGACTGGTGTGCCCCAGGACCGGTTTGAACTGGCATATGCACCGAGGCTCCTTGTGAGCCACAGGCATGTCTGGTTTCTTTCAAGCCCTACCTGACCAATACACAAAATCCTGTCTGGGGTGGTGCACGCACCTCCCCTGGCAGGAAACCCTTTGTCCACACCTCCCAAGCTGGAAGGACTCCCAGCAGCAGGAGGGCAGACTTGTGTCTGTGGTGGCAGCATCCATTTTGTGGAGCTGAGGCTATGTCTGATTTTACCCGGGTTTCAGGTACTGTACATGTCGTGTCCCTCTAGAAGGGTGGAATGCTAACCCCGTCGCCAGAATTGGCGAGGGGTTAGTATTCCAATTCGTATGACACCTTACTCGACATGTTTTGATAAAGCCAAACCAAAGATAGCATTTAACCGCGAGGTTCATAATGCACTTAAGAGTATATGGTATGACGATATCTGGAAACAGTAGAAGGAAGTTGTTCCGACCACTGCAGACAGGCTCAGCTCATGCCAGAGCACCATCTCACATGGAACCAAGCACTCTGCCTTCAGGATTGTTAAGGCCTGCCATAGGAGTGACTTATAGGTTACCAGGTGTCCCATTTAAGGTTAGGTATAGGTATACTACACCTAAGTAAGAGGTGATTACACCAACTTACCCCAGCTGAGTGATCAGCCAGTTGTGTCAGATTGTTAGGCCAAGCCTGGGGTGGCATAATACATGCTGCAGCCCCTGGCAGGCCTTGGGTACACCAATGCCCTGGGTACCTAGTGTACACTGGTACAGGGGCTGACAGGGTGATCCACTTCCAATTGGTTATGCACCTAGGGTGCATAGTTTTAATTTAGTAGAGAGAACAGCAGGCTGGGGGTCTGATTGGCAGGCCCACAGCCTCAATATGTCAAAAACCAGTGAAGCAAAAAGCAAAAATTTGGGGTGACCATAGGATAGCAGACCCTACTCTCCTACAGGGATGCAAATAAAGCGCTCCCAACGCTTTAAGAAGGATAACAACAAAGTCCAGCAAAGTTCTCCCCTGCACACAGCAAGGCAGGGGTGGGGGGGCAAGGCTGGACCCAGAGCCAGCTCACTGGGCCTCCAGGCAGGGAGGGAGTCCAAGTGGCGGTCCTCTGGTCCAGCGGCAGCAGCAGCAGCCCCCCTCAGGTAAGATCCTGGCAGAGAACAGTTTCTGTGGGGACACAGCCCCATTTTTATACAGGCAAACCCTTTGTTCTGGGTTCAGGGTGAGGGGGAAAACCAGTCGCAGCTGGTTGGGGAGCACCCTTGATGTGCTCAGCCCCTCACTCTATTCACTGGAAGGGCTAGGGTCGTCAGTCGCACCACAGGGAGCGGGGCCAGCATTGTGTTTGGAAAACCCTGTCCTATTCAGGACCCAGGTGTACTCCTCCCACCCATCTAGCTGCTGATCTCCCCATTCACCACTGGGTGACTCATCCTGACACTGGGGAATCCCTAGCCCGTCACATGACATGACCAGCCAATCACGCGACAGACACACTGCACACAGAAGTGCCCACTTCTAGAAGTGGCACTTCCACACTAGGTACATGCACGCCGCACACATCATTGCGCAGCATTCACTCCCACGAGTCCGCACATACCAAACTCGGGCCTGCACACCCCACGCATCAGGAACTACTAGGGACACATACATTCCCCATGCATTCCTATGGGAGGGCAGGCCTATCTCACCACATGCACTCAGAGCACGCACGCACTTTACCCTGGGACACAGGGAAAGGGCGCAGAGACCAAACAATCACCATACCAAGTCACAAATAAAAAGCCAAAAAGTCCAGGGGTGAACCTGCCAGAAGGGCCAAGTCCAACCAACTGGGGCGGTACCTCTGGAAGAAGAACTGGTCGGGACGCTGGTTACAGACGTCCCACCCCTCAGGTCAGGCTGATCCCGAACCTGGCCTTCCAACCTCCGGCCTAGAACCTTTGGTGGAATAATTGCCTGGCACTCCAGGACTTCTGGGGATTTCCACTCCATCCCCCTGAGGCTATCAAAGGACACATATGTCGAGTGACTGTCTGTCTGGCGCTGATCTCCCGTCCCCTGTCCACCTGACAGTGCGCGGAGATCCCCCAGAACAGAAGTGGTGCCACCCTGGTCACTACACGGGATCCTAGCCCAACTGGGTAGTCCCTGACGCACAGGCTCTTCCACTGGGAAACTCATCCCCCAATCACTCCTCACACTGGACTCCTGTACCCTCCCTACCGGAGCGGTACTGCCAGACTCTAGAACCACAGGAGCCCTGGTTACAGGTGCTCCAGGTCCTCTACTCACCAGGAGATCTCCCTCAAATGGGCTAACAGGACAGCCTAGGTCCCCAACTTGGTGTTCCCTCATGGAACCATCCAAGTCCTGAGGCAGGGTTTCGTACGTCCGGGGACCCTCGGTCACCCTCTCACTCCTGCTCCACTGAGCCAGGCAGTGAGCCCCTACACCCTCCTCGCTATCCTGGGACCTAGCTGGGCTACACTGAGCCTCTTCCACCACGCTGGGCTGGAAGATACCTGACCCACTACTTTTGGAGTCACTCCCTAATGACTCTAGAGAACCTCTAGCCCTTTCCCAGCGCTCTGCTTCCTCCGCAAGCTCCCAAGGACAAAAAGAGTCGTACCTCTGCAGGTGTTGGCGCAACCCTGGAGAACAACTACTGAGCATCTGCTCTTTGATAATCATTTTGATCACTGCCTTCAAATCCTCTTCCGGGTTAACCATCAGCCATTCCACCAGTGCATCCTGACAGTCATTGTAGGAGAGTAGGGTCTGCTATCCTATGGTCACCCCAAATTTTTGCTTTTTGCTTCACTGGTTTTTGACATATTGAGGCTGTGGGCCTGCCAATCAGACCCCCAGCCTGCTGTTCTCTCTACTAAATTAAAACTATGCACCCTAGGTGCATAACCAATTGGAAGTGGATCACCCTGTCAGCCCCTGTACCAGTGTACACTAGGTACCCAGGGCATTGGTGTACCCAAGGCCTGCCAAGGGCTGCAGCATGTATTATGCCACCCCAGGCTTGGCCTAACGATTTGACACAACTGGCTGATCACTCAGCTGGGGTAAGTTGGTGTAATCACCTCTTACTTAGGTGTAGTATACCTATACCTAACCTTAAATGGGACACCTGGTAACCTATAAGTCACTCCTATGGCAGGCCTTAACAATCCTGAAGGCAGAGTGCTTGGTTCCATGTGAGATGGTGCTCTGGCATGAGCTGAGCCTGTCTGCAGTGGTCGGAACAACTTCCTTCTACTGTTTCCAGATATCGTCATACCATATACTCTTAAGTGCATTATGAACCTCGCGGTTAAATGCTATCTTTGGTTTGGCTTTATCAAAACATGTCGAGTAAGGTGTCATACGAATTGGAATACTAACCCCTCGCCAATTCTGGCGACGGGGTTAGCATTCCACCCTTCTAGAGGGACACGACATGTACAGTACCTGAAACCCGGGTAAAATCAGACATAGCCTCAGCTCCACAAAATGGATGCTGCCACCACAGACACAAGTCTGCCCTCCTGCTGCTGGGAGTCCTTCCAGCTTGGGAGGTGTGGACAAAGGGTTTCCTGCCAGGGGAGGTGCGTGCACCACCCCAGACAGGATTTTGTGTATTGGTCAGGTAGGGATTGAAAGAAACCAGACATGCCTGTGGCTCACAAGGAGCCTCGGGGCATATGCCAGTTCAAACCGGTCCTGGGGCACACCAGTCCCGGGCCTGGGGCGAGCTGGACAAAGGATTGGGGGTGTAACCACCCCCCTTCCTGGTCCCACCCATAGGGAGGGACCTAGCAGGTAGTCCGGCCCCTAGAATCCGAATAAAGGTAGGAGCTGTGTCCTAAGACTTCAGACATCCTGGAATCAACTTGAAACTAAGAAGAAGACGGGAACTTCGACGCTCTGCCGCACAGAGGACTGAAGCCAATCTCCCCTGTGGTCAGGGAGTGACCACCTTGCTAACGCAAGCACCATCCAGCGAATCAACGTCTGCTTTGCCGCCGCCTCCCGCCGGAGCCCGAGCCCAGAGACTGACAAGACCTGGACCTCCAGACCTCTCACCACCCGATCCACAGTCCCTGCAAAGAGGAGACCCGTGGAGGCACCGAGACACGTGGAGCCAGCCATCTTGGATCGACTACGACAAGCTGACAAGTGCAACAACCGAGGCTCCCTCCAAGTTGTGCTTTGGGATCTGAGAAGCCCAACTCTCGAGCAGCATTTGCACCAAAGGTGAGCCCTCCAGCATCTCCACGATCTGCGTGGGGCCCTTCTGCATTTTGCCACTCGACGCGCCTAACCGGTTGCTGGCCCGCTGGCTAGTGGCCATCTTGGCGACGAACTCTACGAAAAACACCGCTGGTCTGGTTGCTCCAGACTGGCCCTTGCTCCTCTCCAAAGAAGCAATCCCTCTGACCTTGCTGGTCAGAACCAACAGCTGACTTCCGAATCCTCCTACAATTGCTTTTGCCAAGGCTTGTTTGCTTCGACCAAGTCGCCGACACCGCCGACAGCGAGAGCCTGCGTGGGACAGCTCGTGAGCCGACTCCTGGACGTCGTCGACCTTCAGGGACCACGTGGCTGCGGAGACAAGCTACCCCTCATCACCTGTTTGCACCCGACATCGCCTGGTACCTACCTGGTGCCACGCCGGTCACTGGCTAGTGACTGTGAACACTGTCCCCTCTGCTTTCAGGCCTTCTGCAACTCCGATCCACTCTTGGATCCCCTGCATCTCTCCCGGACCGACCGCCTGCAGCATCTTTGTCTTCAAGCTCAACGGAACAGATAGAAGAAACCCGACGCACTTTGAGGCCTATGCACCCGCTTCCTGTGGGTGAGGTAAAGCTGGTACTCCGGTGCCCAAGTGTAGTAATACATCTCTAGTGCCTGTGTTCCAAATCTTAAGTTCCTAGTTAACCCGGAAGATCTCCTTTGCAGTAACTTTGTACTTTTTACGCACCCATTGAAACCTATGGGAGCACGCGTGTGACTATTTGCTCTGCACACGCCACCCGTGGACCTCCTGGTCACTAACTGACGTTAGCTCCTTGTAGGCCCAGCGATTCTAGAGGCCCTAGGCCTTTTCCCTTTTCTGTTCGTGGTACTTATACCACTATTTTAGTATATGGTTCTAGTGGCCACCAGGGCCTATCCATATAAAGTGCAACTTCTGTGTATTCTGTGATAATCTTGTTTGACGATTTGTGCTCCTGTGCTCATAAAGAGACTAGGGGTTACTTTGAGAAATAAATACATATATATTTTGAATATATATCTGTGTGGTGTCCTTTCATTGGTATAAAAGGGGGTTGCATTTGGTAAAACAGCTGGCTTAACACGCATCACGAGTTTAGCCTCAAAGACTGCTTAGCCTACGCTACCACTAGGGCAGCTAGTCCGAAAAGGTTGACTTACAACCACACCATAAGGGTTGCTTGGCATGGTACAAGGTGATCACTTTAACTAGTGAGCATCATATACCAGGCCAACTTCTCACATTGGTGAGCAGCGGTTGGATTTGAGCTTGCTGTGTTTTACCATTGTAATCTCTTGGTTACCAATTGAAAGATCACATAGGTACCTGTAGGTACATATAAAACAAGATTAGATATACTTAAGTTCTACTGAACTTAGTTGTTGTAGAGCAAAGGGAGTAGCACACCCTGACTACAACTACTAGATAGGTTTGGTAGGTAAACCCAAGTGTAGGTAGATTGCAACACATCCACCCACACTTAAGAGCAATGGCCGGGGCAGAGGGGTCCACTGTACCCATCTCTGTCGAGAGTGACCCCCAGAGGGCACCAACCAGCTTTGCTACCCTTAATCAGAATGAGCTCAGGCATTTGGCAACTCTTAGAGGCCTTAAACAGCCCAAGAACCCAAACTCTGCTGAGCTCAGAGAGCTCTTACAGAATGATGAGAATCAGAGAGCACTCAAGAAAGCTTCCCAGTTAGCCCCCTTAGGGACAGGAACAGGAGGCCCCCCTTCTGAAGATGCCACTGAAGTACCCCTTCCCAATAGTCACCCCTTAGATGGGATGCCTACCACAGAGGATGAGAGTGAAAAGGATACTGACAGTAGTGAGGATGAAGGGAGAACTAGCCCAGTGCCAAGTGTTATACTTGGCCCAGCTAAACCAAGGCTATTGGGGACTGACAGTGGGTTCAACCCACTGGATCTCCCCAGTGGACTTAACACAGGGCTGGGAAGGCAAAGGAATCGCTCAGGTGACTCCAATGCTTCCCATGGCTCTAGAGGCTCTCAAGGTCACTCCAGGAGAAGGATGACCACCCCTCAGAGGAGGGAACATGAGGCCAAGATGCAAGAGGCCCAGCTGAGGATCAGGAAGCAGGAGCTAGAAGTAGCCCTGATGGAAGAGAAACTTAGCAAGGCTAGACAGCATAAAGAGAGTGGGTCTATACCCACTGGTGGCAGCATTGTCCCTAAGGACAAAGATAGGGTTTTCGACAATAGAAACCTGTCTAAGGTTGTGCCCCCCTACAAAAGTGGGGATGACATCCACAAGTGGATAACTGCTCTTGAGAGAGCCTGCAAAGTACAGCAGGTTCCTGAAGATCAGTGGGCAGCAATCCTCTGGCTCTCCTTTGAGGGAAGAGGCAGAGACAGACTCCTCACTGTTAGAGAAGAGGATGTCAGAAACTACAGAGTCCTGAAGAGTGTTCTAGTTGATGGGTTAGGCTTAACCACTGAGCAGTACAGGTTAATGTTCAGAGACACCCAAAAGACACAGACTCAGGACTGGTCTGAATACATTGAATGTGCCACTAAGGCTTTGGAGGGTTGGTTGCTGGGAAGTAAGGTATCTGATTTTACAGGATTGTATAATTTGATGATGAGAGAACAGATTTTAAATAACTGTCAAAACCAGCAACTGCATCAACACTTGGTTGACTCTGATCTGACCTCTCCCCAAGAATTGGGAAAGAAGGCAGACAAATGGGTCAGAACCAGGGTTAAGCAAAAGAACCAGAACCAGGGCCAAGGGGGTGATCAGAAGAAAACAGACCAAAAGGGTGGAGATCAGAAATCTAAAGACCAGAAGTCTTCAACAGGGCCCCAAACTACTGCTAAGGAGGGTGGGTCCCAACAACAGTCCAAAAAGAAGAAAGAAGGTCAAAAGAAACCCTGGTGCAATCATTGCAAAAATACAACTCACTGGACTAGTGATTGCAAAAAGGGTGGAGCCCCCAACACTGTTGCCCCTAAGGCACCTGCTCCCAGTACTACTGTTAGCAGTGTTGGTCCCCAGACAAAGGGTGTAGTGGGAATCACTATGGGAACTGAAGGAGATTCTGGCTTAGACAGAACCCTGACACAGGCAGTCTTGATCTGTGATGGGGACATTGATTTGTCCCTGACTGTGAGCCCCAGTAACCTGGGCAAGTACAGACAGACTCCTTTAATTAATGACAAAGTGGCTCAAGCCTACAGGGACACATGTGCCAGTGTCACTATGGTGACACCAGGCTTTGTGGACCCTGGACAGTACATGCCAGGTGAGAACTACCTGGTGACCAATGCCAGCAATGCCACTACTTCACACAGTGTGGCAGTTGTTAACTTCTCATGGGGAGGGGTAACTGGCCTCAAAAGGGTTGTGGTTAGTGCAGACCTCCCAGTAGAATGTTTGTTGGGCAATGACCTAGAGAGTTCTCTATGGTCAGAAGTGGAGTACAGGACTCATGCAGAGATGTTAGGTATATCATCACATGTCCTTGCTGTGACCAGGTCACAGGCCAAAAAGTGCCTCACTGAACCACAGGTCTTGGATCCTGGAACAATGGACCAAGCACCTACCAAGAAGAAGAACAGGAGGGTCAAGGCTGTGCCTTCCCCCCTGCCTCAGAGTGATGATCAGCCTTCCCAGGAAGCTGATCTAGAGGACCCTGAAGGAACTGTCCCTGAAGAGCTTGAACCTGACCAGGTTGAGTTTCTGGGGACAGGGGGACCTTCAAGGGCTGACTTGAGGCAGGCTCAGTTATCCTGTCCCTCTCTTGAACCCCTCAGACAGCTGGCTGCTGCTGAGGCTGCTGGGAATGCTCAAGGTACCCATAATGTGTATTGGGAGGAAGGGCTCCTTTATTCAGAGGCTAGAGACCCCAAGCCTGGTGCAACCAGGAGGTTGGTTATACCTCTGCAATTTAGGGGCTTCCTTCTTACCTTGGCCCATGATATTCCTTTAGCAGGACACTTAGGCCAGAACAAGACTTGGGACAGGCTTGTCCCTCACTTTCACTGGCCCCATATGAATGAAGATACAAAGGAGTTTTGTCGCTCCTGTGTTACCTGCCAAGCCAGTGGCAAATCAGGTGGCACAACAAAGGCCTCCCTGATACCACTACCTGTGGTGGGGGTCCCCTTTGAAAGAGTGGGAATAGACATAGTGGGTCCCATGGATCCTCCCACTGCATCTGGGCACAGATTTATACTGGTGGTAGTGGATCATGCCACCAGGTATCCAGAGGCAATTCCCCTTAGGACCACTACAGCACCTGTTGTGGCCAGGGCCCTGCTGGGAGTATTCTCCAGAGTGGGGTTTCCTAAGGAGGTAGTATCTGACAGAGGTACCAACTTTATGTCTGGATACTTAACAGCTATGTGGAAGGAATGTGGTGTCAACTACAAGTTCACCACCCCTTATCACCCACAATGCAATGGGCTTGTTGAGAGATTCAACAAGACCCTAAAGGGTATGATCAAAGGATTACCTGAAAAGCTCAGGCGAAGATGGGACATCCTTCTACCCTGCCTTCTGTTTGCTTACAGAGAGGTCCCACAAAAAGGAGTTGGCTACAGCCCCTTTGAATTGTTGTTTGGGCACCCTGTGAGAGGCCCACTGTGTTTGGTGAAGGAAGGCTGGGAGTTACCTCTCAAAAAGCCTAAGCTAGACATAGTGGACTATGTACTTGGTCTCCGCTCCAGGATGGCTGAGTATATGGAGAAGGCATCCAAAAACCTTGAGGCAAGCCAGGCCTTACAGAAAGCTTGGCATGACCAAAAGGCTGTCTTGGTTGAGTTTCAGCCAGGACAGAAGGTATGGGTGTTGGAGCCAGTGGCCCCAGCAGCACTCCAAGACAAATGGTCTGGACCCCATACAATCCTGGAAAAGAAGGGAGAGGTCACCTACTTGGTGGACCTAGGAACTCCCAGGAGTCCCCACAGGGTACTCCATGTTAACAGGCTTAAAGCATATGTTGACAGGGCAGACATGGGCTTGCTCATGGCTACAGATGAGGGACAGGAGGAAGAGAGTGACCCTCTCCCAGACCTGTTGTCTCAGAACCCTGAAGATGGCTCAGTTGAAGGAGTGACCCTTGGAGGCAACCTCACTGCCCATCAGCAGACTGAATGTAGACAGGTTCTACAATCATTTTCACATATGTTTTCCTTGATACCTAGTCAAACTGACTGGTGTACCCATGTGGTGGACACTGGTGACAGTCTGCCTGTAAAGAACAAGCTTTACAGACAACCTGACCACGTCAGGGACTGTATAAAGGCTGAGGTACATAAAATGCTGGAATTAGGTGTCATTGAACCCTCAGAGAGCCCCTGGGCTAGCCCAGTGGTTCTGGTCCCCAAACCTCACACCAAAGATGGCAAGAGAGAGATGAGGTTCTGTGTGGATTACAGAGGACTCAATGCTGTCACCAGGACAGATGCACACCCTATTCCAAGGGCAGATGAGCTCATAGACAAACTAGCTTCTGCAAAGTTTTTGAGCACATTTGACTTGACAGCTGGCTATTGGCAAATCAGATTAGCTGAGGAGTCTAAGGCCAAAACAGCATTCTCAACCCCAGGTGGGCATTATCAGTTTGTGGTGATGCCCTTTGGTCTGAAGAATGCACCTGCCACCTTCCAAAGGCTGGTGAACCAAGTCCTTACTGGGTTGGATGACTTTTGTGCAGCATATCTTGATGACATTGCTGTCTTTAGCTCCACCTGGGAGGATCACCTGATCCACCTGAAGAAGGCTCTTGAGGCCCTGCAGAGGGCAGGCCTCACTATCAAGGCTACTAAGTGCCAGATAGGGCAGAGTAAGGTTGTATATTTGGGCCACCTTGTAGGTGGAGGCCAAGTTCAACCACTGGAGAGTAAGATACAATCCATCAAGGACTGGTCCCCTCCAACCACCCAGACTCAAGTTCGAGCTTTCTTGGGCTTGACTGGGTACTACAGGAAGTTTGTTAAGAACTATGGGTCCATTGTGACTCCTCTTAATGATCTGACATCCAAGAAGATGCCCAAAAAGGTTCAGTGGACAGTAAGCTGTCAAAAGGCATTTGATGACCTGAAGGAGGCCATGTGCTCTGCACCTATCCTGAAAAGTCCTGACTACTCCAAAGAGTTTATTGTCCAAACAGATGCTTCTGAGTTGGGTGTGGGAGCTGTGCTGTCACAACTTAATGTAGATGGTCAAGACCAACCCATTGCTTTTATTAGCAGAAGGTTGACCCCCAGAGAGAAGAATTGGTCAGCTATTGAGAGGGAGGCCTTTGCTGTGGTGTGGGCCCTGAAGAAGCTGAGGCCATACTTGTTTGGCACTCACTTCAAGATTCAGACCGACCATAAGCCCCTCTTGTGGCTAAATCAGATGAAGGGTGAAAACCCCAAACTGCTTAGGTGGTCCATTTCCCTACAGGGGATGGACTTTACAGTGGAGCACCGGCCAGGTACTGACCATGGGAATGCAGATGGTCTCTCCAGGTACTTCCACTTAGGACATGAAGACGAGACTGGTCAAGGCTAGTTTAATGTCCCAGCGTTTGGGGGGGGGTTGTGTAGGAGAGTAGGGTCTGCTATCCTATGGTCACCCCAAATTTTTGCTTTTTGCTTCACTGGTTTTTGACATATTGAGGCTGTGGGCCTGCCAATCAGACCCCCAGCCTGCTGTTCTCTCTACTAAATTAAAACTATGCACCCTAGGTGCATAACCAATTGGAAGTGGATCACCCTGTCAGCCCCTGTACCAGTGTACACTAGGTACCCAGGGCATTGGTGTACCCAAGGCCTGCCAAGGGCTGCAGCATGTATTATGCCACCCCAGGCTTGGCCTAACGATTTGACACAACTGGCTGATCACTCAGCTGGGGTAAGTTGGTGTAATCACCTCTTACTTAGGTGTAGTATACCTATACCTAACCTTAAATGGGACACCTGGTAACCTATAAGTCACTCCTATGGCAGGCCTTAACAATCCTGAAGGCAGAGTGCTTGGTTCCATGTGAGATGGTGCTCTGGCATGAGCTGAGCCTGTCTGCAGTGGTCGGAACAACTTCCTTCTACTGTTTCCAGATATCGTCATACCATATACTCTTAAGTGCATTATGAACCTCGCGGTTAAATGCTATCTTTGGTTTGGCTTTATCAAAACATGTCGAGTAAGGTGTCATACGAATTGGAATACTAACCCCTCGCCAATTCTGGCGACGGGGTTAGCATTCCACCCTTCTAGAGGGACACGACATGTACAGTACCTGAAACCCGGGTGTAGGAAGGTGGATATCTGACTATGGTTACCCCCAAATTTTTGCCTAGTGTCTAGCTGGTTTTTCGACTTAGTTGGCCTGAGATCCTGCCATTCAGGCTCTCAGGCTATCTGCTCTCTCTGTAAAATGGACTCCATGTACCCTAGGTACATACCCAATTGGTTGGATCACCCTGTCAGCCCCTGTACCAGTGTACACTAGGTACCCAGGGCATTGGTGTATCCAAGGCCTGCCAGGGGCTGAAGCATGTATTATGCCACCCCAGGTTTGGCCTAACAATCTGACACAACTGGCTGATCACTCAGCTGGGGTAAGTTGGTGTAATCACCTCTTACTTAGGTGTAGTATACCTATACCTAAACTTAAATGGGACACCTGGTAACCTATAAGTCACTCCTATGGCAGGCCTTAACAATCCTGAAGGCAGAGTGCTTGGTTCCATGTGAGATGGTGCTCTGGCATGAGCTGAGCCTGTCTGCAGTGGTCGGAACAACTTCCTTCTACTGTTTCCAGATATCGTCATACCATATACTCTTAAGTGCATTATGAACCTCGCGGTTAAATGCTATCTTTGGTTTGGCTTTATCAAAACATGTCGAGTAAGGTGTCATACGAATTGGAATACTAACCCCTCGCCAATTCTGGCGACGGGGTTAGCATTCCACCCTTCTAGAGGGACACGACATGTACAGTGCCTGAAACCCGGGTAAAATCAGACATAGCCTCAGCTCCACAAAATGGATGCTGCCACCACAGACACAAGTCTGCCCTCCTGCTGCTGGGAGTCCTTCCAGCTTGGGAGGTGTGGACAAAGGGTTTCCTGCCAGGGGAGGTGCATGCACCACCCCAGACAGGATTTTGTGTATTGGTCAGGTAGGGCTTGAAAGAAACCAGACATGCCTGTGGCTCACAAGGAGCCTCGGGGCATATGCCAGTTCAAACCGGTCCTGGGGCACACCAGTCCCGGGCCTGGGGCGAGCTGGACAAAGGATTGGGGGTGTAACCACCCCCCTTCCTGGTCCCACCCATAGGGAGGGACCTAGCAGGTAGTCCGGCCCCTAGAATCCGAATAAAGGTAGGAGCTGTGTCCTAAGACTTCAGACATCCTGGAATCAACTTGAAACTAAGAAGAAGACGGGAACTTCGACATTCTGCTGCACAGAAGACTGAAGAAAATCTCCCCTGTGGTCAGGGAGTGACCACCTTGCTAACGCAAGCACCATCCAGCGAATCAACGTCTGCTTTGCCGCCGCCTCCCGCCGGAGCCCGAGCCCAGAGACTGACAAGACCTGGACCTCCAGACCTCTCACCGCCCGATCCACAGTCCCTGCAAAGAGGAGACCCGTGGAGGCACCGAGACACGTGGAGCCAGCCATCTTGAAACGACTACGACAAGCTGACCAGTGCAACAACCGAGGCTCCCTCCAAGTTGTGCTTTGGGTCCTGAGAAGCCCAACCCTCGAGCAGCATCTGCACCAAAGGTGAGCCCTCCAGCATCTCCACGATCTGCGTGGGGCCCTTCTGCATTTTGCCACTCGACGCGCCTAACCGGTTGCTGGCCCGCTGGCTAGTGGCCATCTTGGCGACGAAATCTACGACAAACACCGCTGGTCTGGATGCTCCAGACTGGCCCTTGCTCCCCTCCAAAGGAGCCGTTCCTCTGACCTTGCTGGTCAGAACCATCAGCTTATCTCCTTGCCCACAACAATTGCTTTTGCCAAGGCTTGTTTGCTTCGATCAAGTCGCCGACACCGCCGACAGCGAGAGCCTGCGTGGGACAGCTCGTGACTCGACTCCTGGACGTCGTCGACCTTCAGGGACCACGTGGCTGCAGAGTCAAGCTACACCTTCCTTCCTGTTTGCACCCGACATCGCCTGGTACCCACCTGGTGCCACGCTGGTCACTGGCTAGTGACTGTGAACACTGTCCCCTCTGCTTACAGGTCTTCAACATCTCCGATCCACTCTTGGATCCACTGCATCTCTTCCCGACCGACCGCCTGCAGCACTTTTGTCTACAGGCCCCACGGAACAGATAGAAGAAACCCGACGCACTTCGAGGCCTATGCACCCGCTTCCTGTGGGTGAGGTAAAGCTGGCAGTCCGGTGCCCAAGTGTGGTATTACATCTCTAGTGCCTGTGTTCCAAATCTTAAGTTCCTAGGTCATCCGGAAGATTCCTTTTGCAGTAACTTTGTACTTTTTACGCACCCATTGAAACCTATGGGAGCACGCGTGTGACTATTTGCTCTGCACACGCCACCCGTGGACCTCCTGGTCACTAACTGACGTTAGCTCCTTGTAGGCCCAGCGATTCTAGAGGCCCTAGGCCTTTTCCCTTTCCTGTTCGTGGTACTTATACCACTATTTTAGTATATGGTTCGAGTGGCCACCAGGGCCTATCCATATAAAGTGCAACTTCTGTGTATTCTGTGATAATCTTGTTTGACGATTTGTGCTCCTGTGCTCATAAAGAGACTAGGGGTTACTTTGAGAAATAAATACATATATATTTTGAATATATATCTGTGTGGTGTCCTTTCATTGGTATAAAAGGGGGTTGCATTTGGTAAAACAGCTGGCTTAACACGCTTCACGAGTTTAGCCTCAAAGACTGCTTAGCCTACGCTACCACTAGGGAAGCTAGTCCGAAAAGGTTGACTTACAACCACACCATAAGGGTTGCTTGGCATGGTACAAGGTGATCACTTTAACTAGTGAGCATCATATACCAGGCCAACTTCTCACACCGGGTAAAATCAGACATAGCCTCAGCTCCACAAAATGGATGCTGCCACCACAGACACAAGTCTGCCCTCCTGCTGCTGGGAGTCCTTCCAGCTTGGGAGGTGTGGACAAAGGGTTTCCTGCCAGGGGAGGTGCGTGCACCACCCCAGACAGGATTTTGTGTATTGGTCAGGTAGGGCTTGAAAGAAACCAGACATGCCTGTGGCTCACAAGGAGCCTCGGGGCATATGCCAGTTCAAACCGGTCCTGGGGCACACCAGTCCCGGGCCTGGGGCGAGCTGGACAAAGGATTGGGGGTGTAACCACCCCCCTTCCTGGTCCCACCCATAGGGAGGGACCTAGCAGGTAGTCCGGCCCCTAGAATCCGAATAAAGGTAGGAGCTGTGTCCTAAGACTTCAGACATCCTGGAATCAACTTGAAACTAAGAAGAAGACGGGAACTTCGACGCTCTGCCGCACAGAGGACTGAAGCCAATCTCCCCTGTGGTCAGGGAGTGACCACCTTGCTAACGCAAGCACCATCCAGCGAATCAACGTCTGCTTTGCCGCCGCCTCCCGCCGGAGCCCGAGCCCAGAGACTGACAAGACCTGGACCTCCAGACCTCTCACCGCCCGATCCACAGTCCCTGCAAAGAGGAGACCCGTGGAGGCACCGAGACACGTGGAGCCAGCCATCTTGGATCGACTACGACAAGCTGACAAGTGCAACAACCGAGGCTCCCTCCAAGTTGTGCTTTGGGATCTGAGAAGCCCAACTCTCGAGCAGCATTTGCACCAAAGGTGAGCCCTCCAGCATCTCCACGATCTGCGTGGGGCCCTTCTGCATTTTGCCACTCGACGCGCCTAACCGGTTGCTGGCCCGCTGGCTAGTGGCCATCTTGGCGACGAACTCTACGAAAAACACCGCTGGTCTGGTTGCTCCAGACTGGCCCTTGCTCCTCTCCAAAGAAGCAATCCCTCTGACCTTGCTGGTCAGAACCAACAGCTGACTTCCGAATCCTCCTACAATTGCTTTTGCCAAGGCTTGTTTGCTTCGACCAAGTCACCGACACCGCCGACAGCGAGAGCCTGCGTGGGACAGCTCGTGAGCCGACTCCTGGACGTCGTCGACCTTCAGGGACCACGTGGCTGCGGAGACAAGCTACCCCTCATCACCTGTTTGCACCCGACATCGCCTGGTACCTACCTGGTGCCACGCCGGTCACTGGCTAGTGACTGTGAACACTGTCCCCTCTGCTTTCAGGCCTTCTGCAACTCCGATCCACTCTTGGATCCCCTGCATCTCTCCCGGACCGACCGCCTGCAGCATCTTTGTCTTCAAGCTCAACGGAACAGATAGAAGAAACCCGACGCACTTTGAGGCCTATGCACCCGCTTCCTGTGGGTGAGGTAAAGCTGGTACTCCGGTGCCCAAGTGTAGTAATACATCTCTAGTGCCTGTGTTCCAAATCTTAAGTTCCTAGTTAACCCGGAAGATCTCCTTTGCAGTAACTTTGTACTTTTTACGCACCCATTGAAACCTATGGGAGCACGCGTGTGACTATTTGCTCTGCACACGCCACCCGTGGACCTCCTGGTCACTAACTGACGTTAGCTCCTTGTAGGCCCAGCGATTCTAGAGGCCCTAGGCCTTTTCCCTTTTCTGTTCGTGGTACTTATACCACTATTTTAGTATATGGTTCTAGTGGCCACCAGGGCCTATCCATATAAAGTGCAACTTCTGTGTATTCTGTGATAATCTTGTTTGACGATTTGTGCTCCTGTGCTCATAAAGAGACTAGGGGTTACTTTGAGAAATAAATACATATATATTTTGAATATATATCTGTGTGGTGTCCTTTCATTGGTATAAAAGGGGGTTGCATTTGGTAAAACAGCTGGCTTAACACGCATCACGAGTTTAGCCTCAAAGACTGCTTAGCCTACGCTACCACTAGGGCAGCTAGTCCGAAAAGGTTGACTTACAACCACACCATAAGGGTTGCTTGGCATGGTACAAGGTGATCACTTTAACTAGTGAGCATCATATACCAGGCCAACTTCTCACAGTCATCCACAAACTCCTCCCAAGACTGGTGAGACAGCTTCCTACTGCCCCTGAATTTCAACCTTAACTCCTCCTCCTGGGAAACAGGTACCAGACTGGGGGAACTGGGACTGGGATTTCCTACACTGGAATCTATCTGGCTGCTACCACTGGACTCAACCCTCCCTGGGGAGCCCAGAAAATTAAAACTGCGCGCAGGGGATAGTCTACCCTCCAGAGCTACTTTGCCTCTGGTGAAGGCCCTCTCAGCCTCCTCTACCCTCTCCCGCGCCAAGACCCACTCAGTCTCTCGCTGTTGCTTCCTGGCCTCCAGCTGCGCCATAGCCTGAGCATGCTCTAACCTGAGCTTCTCTAACGCCAGCTGGTGCTCCCTTTCTTTCCTCCTATCTTCCCACTCCTCTGGGGACAGGGAAAGGGATGAGGCGCTGCCTCCTACGCTGGACCCAGCAAGGGACGCCCTACCTATGGGGTCCTCACTCTCTACTGGCGTCCAGGTATTGTCATCCTCTACCTCCTCTTCTGACTCTTCCTCTGTACAGTACCTTTCTAACTCCTGCCTCTGGCGCCAAGCTAGCTCATAGGGATCACAAGCAGGCTCCATTCTGGCGGACGTTATGGTAACAATTATACAGGGAACCTAGGGGTCTGAGTTTCACACAGGAGCACACAATTCACAAAAAGATTCAGCAAGCTCTCTAACCCAGAGAACTCACACTTACTTGCCTAGTGCCACACACCATTCATCCACACACACAACCCTCCCCTCGGACTGGTAAGGCAGTTTCTACCACCCCTGATTCCTCAACCTGACCACCACGTGACACAGGTACCAACTCTGGGCGCAGGGCGGGGGACAAATGTACAGGACACTATTACGCTGCCACCACTGGATCCCACCCTCTGGTGAATCCAGAAACACAATGCACTAAGGGGGATGATCTACCCTCCCGAGCTAGGGACACCTAACTCACAG
This sequence comes from Triturus cristatus, assembly GCF_964204655.1. Lineage (NCBI taxonomy): Eukaryota > Metazoa > Chordata > Amphibia > Caudata > Salamandridae > Triturus > Triturus cristatus. The sequence goes on along the minus strand of NW_028187906.1, from coordinate 45,682 downwards.
TGCACAAAAACACATTTCCAAAGAAATGACAAGTTAAAAACAAACTTTAAAACAATAATCCCTATACCATGTGATTTATCTAAATGCAGAGTTTTGTAGTGCGGCCAGTTGCCGCTGCGGTACAGCGCAAACGCAAGTCCAAATCCCACCGCTGATCACCAATGTTAGAAATGGGATTTCTGGTTGGCTGAGGCTTGCGCCAAAGTCAGGCAGAAACCACCACTCTAGTCAGGGCTGGGGAGTTACACGCCAAAGATAACCCCTGCTCACCCCCTTGGTAGCTTGGCACGAGCAGTCAGGCTTATCTCTGAGGCGATGTGTAAAGCGTTTGCGCGCGCACCCAGCAACAACACCCAAGGCCCACCACAAAGGAAACTCCACACAAGGTATTATATAAAAATAACCTTTGTATTATACACAACACATTAGATAAAAACACACACTTTACAATGTGCCAACAGGCACGGGCAGAATTTACAAGGGATTATATATACAGGGGACAGGGCCACATGGACCACTGTCAGGAATTAGCACTTTGTAGAAATAGCACTTAGAACATAGGAAATAAAATTACTGTTGCACAAAATTACACCTAGCACACAACCAGTCACTACTGGTATCAGGTAAGTACCACCTACGCAACCCTAACCACCTTAGGACAGTATTGCGCAGGGAATCAGGACCTCACTAGCACCACCTGTACTAGGGAGAAAACAACCACCTAAGTATCACTATACCTGTAGGGGTCTAAGCACATAAACACATGATGCATAACATTCAGAGGTGTAAAGCAAAGCACATGACGCAAAAACACATTCAGAGGTGCAGGGAAACACAATTGCGCAAGAACTCACATAAGCCACTATTGTGGCAGTCCCTAGGCCATCTGGCCTTGTCGGGGCTAGGACGCCCTACGTTCAGCAAAGTTAGGGGCAGGACTGCGCAGGCTGCGCCAGCCAGGAGCACAACCTAAACGTTGCAGCTGGGGCACACTGGAGAGATGCTGGGGCACACTGGGCCTTCCCAAACAAATATGGCGGGGGTTGGAGCCTCTCCTGGACTCTACATATGCACCACTTGTGACCCCCTGAGCCCCTCGGGGCTCTACAACACGAAATGCCCCCTAGAGCCTTGGAGTCCCTTTGGACTCTTAAAATAATGCGCCCCGTTCGTTGGAGCCTTCACGGCTCTTTAACAAAATGCCTCGTTGGAGCGCACGAGCGCTCGAAAACAAATCTGCCCCCAACGATGGAGCCTCTCTGGGCTCTAGGCGAAGCGGAATAGTGGCCCCAAATAACGTTGGAGCGGCCCGCTGCCTTCCGGGGCCGCTCTGCTGATCAACAAAATGCCCCCGTTCTGTTGGAGCGCACTCGCGCTCTGGGACCATCAACACGGTCCCTTCGGAGCCTCACAGGCTCGAGCAGCACTGACCTCACCTACCGGGATCCTGGCAGAGGCGGCGCTGGCGTCTCTGAAGGCGGCGGGGCTCTCCTCTTCCTCCTGAGAGCCCCGCTCGGGCAGCCAGGACCTCGGGGACTCTTCGCTTCCCGGGCGAGGGCACCGGGGCGCAGAGTCGGCTCCTGCCTGCTCCGGGGTCAACAAAACCGTCGCGAGTCCTCGGAGGGAGGCGGGGTAGGCTCCCGCCCTCCTACTTCCTGCTGTCCCGGAGTCCCGCCCCACGCCTGCCTGACTTCCTTCGAGCCCGGCCGCGGCGGTGACTTCTCTCGGCAATAGGAGGGGTAGGCTCCCTCGCGATATGAAATGTACGGCGGGGTGGGCACCCGCCGTGAAATTAAGACCAATAAGCGGGGTGGGCACCCGCCAACAACCACGGCAATGTCCCTGGCAGGGTGGGCACCTGCCAGGGGACTTCGGAATCTGTACAGACGGGGAAAACGCCGGGTGGGCACCGGCTTTCAGAAATAAAGCGCTCTGAGCGCTAAAAAGCGCTTCCAGGCGCTTGAGGGACACAAATAAAGCGCTCCCAGCGCTTAGGCAAATCCAAACGCTGTGGGGGAAAGAAAAGCGCTTCCAGGCGCTTAGGGATGCAAATAAAGCGCTCCCAACGCTTTAAGAAGGATAACAACAAAGTCCAGCAAAGTTCTCCCCTGCACACAGCAAGGCAGGGGTGGGGGGGCAAGGCTGGACCCAGAGCCAGCTCACTGGGCCTCCAGGCAGGGAGGGAGTCCAAGTGGCGGTCCTCTGGTCCAGCGGCAGCAGCAGCAGCCCCCCTCAGGTAAGATCCTGGCAGAGAACAGTTTCTGTGGGGACACAGCCCCATTTTTATACAGGCAAACCCTTTGTTCTGGGTTCAGGGTGAGGGGGAAAACCAGTCGCAGCTGGTTGGGGAGCACCCTTGATGTGCTCAGCCCCTCACTCTATTCACTGGAAGGGCTAGGGTCGTCAGTCGCACCACAGGGAGCGGGGCCAGCATTGTGTTTGGAAAACCCTGTCCTATTCAGGACCCAGGTGTACTACTCCCACCCATCTAGCTGCTGATCTCCCCATTCACCACTGGGTGACTCATCCTGACACTGGGGAATCCCTAGCCCGTCACATGACATGACCAGCCAATCACGCGACAGACACACTGCACACAGAAGTGCCCACTTCTAGAAGTGGCACTTCCACACTAGGTACATGCACGCCGCACACATCATTGCGCAGCATTCACTCCCACGAGTCCGCACATACCAAACTCGGGCCTGCACACCCCACGCATCAGGAACTACTAGGGACACATACATTCCCCATGCATTCCTATGGGAGGGCAGGCCTATCTCACCACATGCACTCAGAGCACGCACGCACTTTACCCTGGGACACAGGGAAAGGGCGCAGAGACCAAACAATCACCATACCAAGTCACAAATAAAAAGCCAAAAAGTCCAGGGTTGAACCTGCCAGAAGGGCCAAGTCCAACAGGAACTTCGACATTCTGCTGCACAGAAGACTGAAGAAAATCTCCCCTGTGGTCAGGGAGTGACCACCTTGCTAACGCAAGCACCATCCAGCGCATCAACGTCTGCTTTGCCGCAGCCTCCCGCCGGAGCCCGAGCCCAGAGACTGACAAGACCTGGACCTCCAGACCTCTCACCGCCCGATCCACAGTCCCTGAAAAGAGGAGACCCGTGGAGGCACCGAGACACGTGGAGCCAGCCATCTTGGAACGACTACGACAAGCTGACAAGTGCAACAACCGAGGCTCCCTCCAAGTTGTGCTTTGGGATCTGAGAAGCCCAACCCCCGAGCAGCATCTGCACCAAAGGTGAGCCCTCCAGCATCTCCACGATCTGCGTGGGGCCCTTCTGCATTTTGCCACTCGATGCGCCTAACCGGTTGCTGGCCCGCTGGCTAGTGGCCATCTTGGCGACGAACTCTACGAAATACACTGCTGGTCTGGTTGCTCCAGACTAGCCCTTGCTCCCCTCCAAAGGAGCAATCCCTCTGACCTTGCTGGTCAGAACCAACAGCTGATTTCCGAATCCTCCTACAATTGCTTTTGCCAAGGCTTGTTTGCTTCGATCAAGTCGCCGACACCGCCGACAGCGAGAGCCTGCGTGGGACAGCTCGTGAGCCGACTCCTGGACGTCGTCGACCTTGAGGGACCACGTGGCTGCGGAGACAAGCTACCCCTCATCACCTGTTTGCACCCGACATCGCCTGGTACCCACCTGGTGCCACGCTGGTCACTGGCTAGTGACTGTGAACACTGTCCCCTCTGCTTACAGGTCTTCAACATCTCCGATCCACTCTTGGATCCACTGCATCTCTCCCGGACCGACCGCCTGCAGCATCTTTGTCTTCAAGCTCCACGGAACAGATAGAAGAAACCCGACGCACTTCGAGGCCTATGCACCCGCTTCCTGTGGGTGAGGTAAAGCTGGCACACCTGTGCCCAAGTGTAGTATTACATCTCTAGTGCCTGTGTTCCAAATCTTAAGTTCCTAGTCAACCCGGAAGATCTCCTTTGCAGTAACTTTGTACTTTTTACGCACCCATTGAAACCTATGGGAGCACGCGTGTGACTATTTGCTCTGCACACGCCACCCGTGGACCTCCTGGTCACTAACTGACGTTAGCTCCTTGTAGGCCCAGCGATTCTAGAGGCCCTAGGCCTTTTCCCTTTTCTGTTCGAGGTACTTATACCACTATTTTAGTATATGGTTTGAGTGGCCACCAGGGCCTATCCATATAACGTGCAACTTCTGTGTATTCTGTGATAATCTTGTTTGACGATTTGTGCTCCTGTGCTCATAAAGAGACTAGGGGTTACTTTGAGAAATAAATACATATATATTTTGAATATATATCTGTGTGGTGTCCTTTCATTGGTATAAAAGGGGGTTGCATTTGGTAAAACAGCTGGCTTAACACGCTTCACGAGTTTAGCCTCAAAGACTGCTTAGCCTACGCTACCACTAGGGCAGCTAGTCCGAAAAGGTTGACTTACAACCACACCATAAGGGTTGCTTGGCATGGTACAAGGTGATCACTTTAACTAGTGAGCATCATATACCAGGCCAACTTCTCACAGTGTGGTTGTGTGTGTGTGTGTGGTTGTGTGTGTGTGTGTGGTTGTGTGTGTGTGTGGTTGTGTGTGTGTGGTTGTGTGTGTGTGTGTGGTTGTGTGTGTGTGGTTGTGTGTGTGTGTGTGGTTGTGTGTGGTTGTGTGTGTGTGTGGTTGTGTGTGTGTGTGTGGTTGTGTGTGTGTGTGGTTGTGTGTGGTTGTGTGTGTGGTTGTGTGTGTGGTTGTGTGTGTGTGTGTGTGTGGTTGTGTGTGTGTGGTTGTGTGTGTGTGTGGTTGTGTGTGGTTGTGTGTGTGTGTGGTTGTGTGTGTGTGTGTGTGGTTGTGTGTGGTTGTGTGTGTGGTTGTGTGTGTGTGGTTGTGTTTGTGTGTGTGGTTGTGTGTGTGTGGTTGTGTGTGTGTGTGTGTGTGTGTGTGTGGTTGTGTGTGGTTGTGTGTGGTTGTGTGTGTGTGTGAGAAGTTGGCCTGGTATATGATGCTCACTAGTTAAAGTGATCACCTTGTACCATGCCAAGCAACCCTTATGGTGTGGTTGTAAGTCAACCTTTTCGGACTAGCTGCCCTAGTGGTAGCGTAGGCTAAGCAGTCTTTGAGGCTAAACTCGTGATGCGTGTTAAGCAAGCTGTTTTACCAATAGCAACCCCCTTTTATACCAATGAAAGGACACCACACAGATATATATTCAAAATATATATGTATTTATTTCTCAAAGTAACCCCTAGTCTCTTTATGAGCACAGGAGCACAAATCGTCAAACAAGATTATCACAGAATACACAGAAGTTGCACTTTATATGGATAGGCCCTGGTGGCCACTCGAACCATATACTAAAATAGTGGTATAAGTACCACGAACAGAAAAGGGAAAAGGCCTAGGGCCTCTAGAATCGCTGGGCCTTCAAGGAGCTAACGTCAGTTAGTGACCAGGAGGTCCACGGGTGGCGTGTGCAGAGCAAATAGTCACACGCGTGCTCCCATAGGTTTCAATGGGTGCGTAAAAAGTACAAAGTTACTGCAAAAGGAATCTTCCGGATGACCTAGGAACTTAAGATTTGGAACACAGGCACTAGAGATGTAATACTACACTTGGGCACAGGTGTGCCAGCTTTACCTCACCCACAGGAAGCGGGTGCATAGGCCTCGAAGTGCGTCGGGTTTCTTCTATCGGTTCCGTGGGGCCTGTAGACAAAAGTGCTGCAGGCGGTCGGTCGGGAAGGGATGCAGTGGATCCAAGAGTGGATCGGAGATGTTGAAGACCTGAAAGCAGAGGGGACAGTGTTCACAGTCACTAGCCAGTGACCAGCGTGGCACCAGGTGGGTACCAGGCGATGTCGGGTGCAAACAGGAAGGAAGGTGTAGCTTGACTCTGCTGCCACGTGGTCCCTGAAGGTCGACGACGTCCAGGAGTCGAGTCACGAGCTGTCCCACGCAGGCTCTCGCTGTCGGCGGTGTCGGCGACTTGATCGAAGCAAACAAGCCTTGGCAAAAGCAATTGTTGTGGGCAAGGAGATAAGCTGATGGCTCTGACCAGCAAGGTCAGAGGAACTGCTCCTTTGGAGGGGAGCAAGGGCCAGTCTGGAGCAACCAGACCAGCGGTGTTTGTCCTAGATTTCGTCGCCAAGATGGCCACTAGCCAGCGGGCCAGCAACCGGTTAGGCGCGTCGAGTGGCAAAATGCAGAAGGGCCCCACGCAGATCGTGGAGATGCTGGAGGGCTCACCTTTGGTGCAGATGCTGCTCGAGGGTTGGGCTTCTCAGGACCCAAAGCACAACTTGGAGGGAGCCTCGGTTGTTGCACTGGTCAGCTTGTCGTAGTCGTTTCAAGATGGCTGGCTCCACGTGTCTCGGTGCCTCCACGGGTCTCCTCTTTGCAGGGACTGTGGATCGGGCGGTGAGAGGTCTGGAGGTCCAGGTCTTGTCAGTCTCTGGGCTCGGGCTCCGGCGGGAGGCGGCGGCAAAGCGGACGTTGATTCGCTGGATGGTGCTTGCGTTAGCAAGGTGGTCACTCCCTGACCACAGGGGAGATTGGCTTCAGTCCTCTGTGCGGCAGAGCGTCGAAGTTCCCGTCTTCTTCTTAGTTTCAAGTTGATTCCAGGATGTCTAAAGTCTTAGGACACAGCTCCTACCTTTATTCGGATTCTAGGGGCCGGACTACCTGCTAGGTCCCTCCCTATGGGTGGGACCAGGAAGGGGGGTGGTTACACCCCCAATCCTTTGTCCAGCTTGCCCCAGGCCCGGGACTGGTGTGCCCCAGGACCGGTTTGAACTGGCATATGCCCCGAGGCTCCTTGTGAGCCACAGGCATGTCTGGTTTCTTTCAAGCCCTACCTGACCAATACACAAAATCCTGTCTGGGGTGGTGCTCGCACCTCCCCTGGCAGGAAACCCTTTGTCCACACCTCCCAAGCTGGAAGGACTCCCAGCAGCAGGAGGGCAGACTTGTGTCTGTGGTGGCAGCATCCATTTTGTGGAGCTGAGGCTATGTCTGATTTTACCCGGGTTTCAGGTACTGTACATGTCGTGTCCCTCTAGAAGGGTGGAATGCTAACCCCGTCGCCAGAATTGGCGAGGGGTTAGTATTCCAATTCGTATGACACCTTACTCGACATGTTTTGATAAAGCCAAACCAAAGATAGCATTTAACCGCGAGGTTCATAATGCACTTAAGAGTATATGGTATGACGATATCTGGAAACAGTAGAAGGAAGTTGTTCCGACCACTGCAGACAGGCTCAGCTCATGCCAGAGCACCATCTCACATGGAACCAAGCACTCTGCCTTCAGGATTGTTAAGGCCTGCCATAGGAGTGACTTATAGGTTACCAGGTGTCCCATTTAAGGTTAGGTATAGGTATACTACACCTAAGTAAGAGGTGATTACACCAACTTACCCCAGCTGAGTGATCAGCCAGTTGTGTCAAATCGTTAGGCCAAGCCTGGGGTGGCATAATACATGCTGCAGCCCTTGGCAGGCCTTGGGTACACCAATGCCCTGGGTACCTAGTGTACACTGGTACAGGGGCTGACAGGGTGATCCACTTCCAATTGGTTATGCACCTAGGGTGCATAGTTTTAATTTAGTAGAGAGAACAGCAGGCTGGGGGTCTGATTGGCAGGCCCACAGCCTCAATATGTCAAAAACCAGTGAAGCAAAAAGCAAAAATTTGGGGTGACCATAGGATAGCAGACCCTACTCTCCTACACAACCCCCCCCCAAACGCTGGGACATTAAACTAGCCTTGACCAGTCTCGTCTTCATGTCCTAAGTGGAAGTACCTGGAGAGACCATCTGCATTCCCATGGTCAGTACCTGGCCGGTGCTCCACTGTAAAGTCCATCCCCTGTAGGGAAATGGACCACCTAAGCAGTTTGGGGTTTTCACCCTTCATCTGATTTAGCCACAAGAGGGGCTTATGGTCGGTCTGAATCTTGAAGTGAGTGCCAAACAAGTATGGCCTCAGCTTCTTCAGGGCCCACACCACAGCAAAGGCCTCCCTCTCAATAGCTGACCAATTCTTCTCTCTGGGGGTCAACCTTCTGCTAATAAAAGCAATGGGTTGGTCTTGACCATCTACATTAAGTTGTGACAGCACAGCTCCCACACCCAACTCAGAAGCATCTGTTTGGACAATAAACTCTTTGGAGTAGTCAGGACTTTTCAGGATAGGTGCAGAGCACATGGCCTCCTTCAGGTCATCAAATGCCTTTTGACAGCTTACTGTCCACTGAACCTTTTTGGGCATCTTCTTGGATGTCAGATCATTAAGAGGAGTCACAATGGACCCATAGTTCTTAACAAACTTCCTGTAGTACCCAGTCAAGCCCAAGAAAGCTCGAACTTGAGTCTGGGTGGTTGGAGGGGACCAGTCCTTGATGGATTGTATCTTACTCTCCAGTGGTTGAACTTGGCCTCCACCTACAAGGTGGCCCAAATATACAACCTTACTCTGCCCTATCTGGCACTTAGTAGCCTTGATAGTGAGGCCTGCCCTCTGCAGGGCCTCAAGAGCCTTCTTCAGGTGGATCAGGTGATCCTCCCAGGTGGAGCTAAAGACAGCAATGTCATCAAGATATGCTGCACAAAAGTCATCCAACCCAGTAAGGACTTGGTTCACCAGCCTTTGGAAGGTGGCAGGTGCATTCTTCAGACCAAAGGGCATCACCACAAACTGATAATGCCCACCTGGGGTTGAGAATGCTGTTTTGGCCTTAGACTCCTCAGCTAATCTGATTTGCCAATAGCCAGCTGTTAAGTCAAATGTGCTCAAAAACTTTGCAGAAGCTAGTTTGTCTATGAGCTCATCTGCCCTTGGAATAGGGTGTGCATCTGTCCTGGTGACAGCATTGAGTCCTCTGTAATCCACACAGAACCTCATCTCTCTCTTGCCATCTTTGGTGTAAGGTTTGGGGACCAGAACCACTGGGCTAGCCCAGGGGCTCTCTGAGGGTTCAATGACACCTAATTCCAGCATTTTATGTACCTCAGCCTTTATACAGTCCCTGACGTGGTCAGGTTGTCTGTAAAGTTTGTTCTTTACAGGCAGACTGTCACCAGTGTCCACAACATGGGTACACCAGTCAGTTTGACTAGGTATCAAGGAAAACATATGTGAAAATGATTGTAGAACCTGTCTACATTCAGTCTGCTGATGGGCAGTGAGGTTGCCTCCAAGGGTCACTCCTTCAACTGAGCCATCTTCAGGGTTCTGAGACAACAGGTCTGGGAGAGGGTCACTCTCTTCCTCCTGTCCCTCATCTGTAGCCATGAGCAAGCCCATGTCTGCCCTGTCAACATATGCTTTAAGCCTGTTAACATGGAGTACCCTGTGGGGACTCCTGGGAGTTCCTAGGTCCACCAAGTAGGTGACCTCTCCCTTCTTTTCCAGGATTGTATGGGGTCCAGACCATTTGTCTTGGAGTGCTGCTGGGGCCACTGGCTCCAACACCCATACCTTCTGTCCTGGCTGAAACTCAACCAAGACAGCCTTTTGGTCATGCCAAGCTTTCTGTAAGGCCTGGCTTGCCTCAAGGTTTTTGGATGCCTTCTCCATATACTCAGCCATCCTGGAGCGGAGACCAAGTACATAGTCCACTATGTCTAGCTTAGGCTTTTTGAGAGGTAACTCCCAGCCTTCCTTCACCAAACACAGTGGGCCTCTCACAGGGTGCCCAAACAACAATTCAAAGGGGCTGTAGCCAACTCCTTTTTGTGGGACCTCTCTGTAAGCAAACAGAAGGCAGGGTAGAAGGATGTCCCATCTTCGCCTGAGCTTTTCAGGTAATCCTTTGATCATACCCTTTAGGGTCTTGTTGAATCTCTCAACAAGCCCATTGCATTGTGGGTGATAAGGGGTGGTGAACTTGTAGTTGACACCACATTCCTTCCACATAGCTGTTAAGTACCCAGACATAAAGTTGGTACCTCTGTCAGATACTACCTCCTTCGGAAACCCCACTCTGGAGAATACTCCCAGCAGGGCCCTGGCCACAACAGGAGCTGTAGTGGTCCTAAGGGGAATTGCCTCTGGGTACCTGGTGGCATGATCCACTACCACCAGTATAAATCTGTGCCCAGATGCAGTGGGAGGATCCATGGGACCCACTATGTCTATTCCCACTCTTTCAAAGGGAACCCCCACCACAGGTAGTGGTATCAGGGGGGCCTTTGTTGTGCCACCTGATTTGCCACTGGCTTGGCAGGTAACACAGGAGCGAAAAAACTCCTTTGTATCTTCATTCATATGGGGCCAGTGAAAGTGAGGGACAAGCCTGTCCCAAGTCTTGTTCTGGCCTAAGTGTCCTGCTAAAGGAATATCATGGGCCAAGGTAAGAAGGAAGCCCCTAAATTGCAGAGGTATAACCAACCTCCTGGTTGCACCAGGCTTGGGGTCTCTAGCCTCTGAATAAAGGAGCCCTTCATCCCAATACACTTTATGGGTACCTTGAGCATTCCCAGCAGCCTCAGCAGCAGCCAGCTGTCTGAGGGGTTCAAGAGAGGGACAGGATAACTGAGCCTGCCTCAAGTCAGCCCTTGAAGGTCCCCCTGTCCCCAGAAACTCAACCTGGTCAGGTTCAAGCTCTTCAGGGACAGTTCCTTCAGGGTCCTCTAGATCAGCTTCCTGGGAAGGCTGATCATCACTCTGAGGCAGGGGGGAAGGCACAGCCTTGACCCTCCTGTTCTTCTTCTTGGTAGGTGCTTGGTCCATTGTTCCAGGATCCAAGACCTGTGGTTCAGTGAGGCACTTTTTGGCCTGTGACCTGGTCACAGCAAGGACATGTGATGATATACCTAACATCTCTGCATGAGTCCTGTACTCCACTTCTGACCATAGAGAACTCTCTAGGTCATTGCCCAACAAACATTCTACTGGGAGGTCTGCACTAACCACAACCCTTTTGAGGCCAGTTACCCCTCCCCATGAGAAGTTAACAACTGCCACACTGTGTGAAGTAGTGGCATTGCTGGCATTGGTCACCAGGTAGTTCTCACCTGGTATGTACTGTCCAGGGTCCACAAAGCCTGGTGTCACCATAGTGACACTGGCACATGTGTCCCTGTAGGCTTGAGCCACTTGGTCATTAATTAAAGGAGTCTGTCTGTACTTGCCCAGGTTACTGGGGCTCACAGTCAGGGACAAATCAATGTCCCCATCACAGATCAAGACTGCCTGTGTCAGGGTTCTGTCTAAGTCAGAATCTCCTTCAGTTCCCATAGTGATTCCCACTACACCCTTTGTCTGGGGACCAACACTGCTAACAGTAGTACTGGGAGCAGGTGCCTTAGGGGCAACAGTGTTGGGGGCTCCACCCTTTTTGCAATCACTAGTCCAGTGAGTTGTATTTTTGCAATGATTGCACCAGGGTTTCTTTTGACCTTCTTTCTTCTTTTTGGACTGTTGTTGGGACCCACCCTCCTTAGCAGTAGTTTGGGGCCCTGTTGAAGACTTCTGGTCTTTAGATTTCTGATCTCCACCCTTTTGGTCTGTTTTCTTCTGATCACCCCCTTGGCCCTGGTTCTGGTTCTTTTGCTTAACCCTGGTTCTGACCCATTTGTCTGCCTTCTTTCCCAATTCTTGGGGAGAGGTCAGATCAGAGTCAACCAAGTGTTGATGCAGTTGCTGGTTTTGACAGTTATTTAAAATCTGTTCTCTCATCATCAAATTATACAATCCTGTAAAATCAGATACCTTACTTCCCAGCAACCAACCCTCCAAAGCCTTAGTGGCACATTCAATGTATTCAGACCAGTCCTGAGTCTGTGTCTTTTGGGTGTCTCTGAACATTAACCTGTACTGCTCAGTGGTTAAGCCTAACCCATCAACTAGAACACTCTTCAGGACTCTGTAGTTTCTGACATCCTCTTCTCTAACAGTGAGGAGTCTGTCTCTGCCTCTTCCCTCAAAGGAGAGCCAGAGGATTGCTGCCCACTGATCTTCAGGAACCTGCTGTACTTTGCAGGCTCTCTCAAGAGCAGTTATCCACTTGTGGATGTCATCCCCACTTTTGTAGGGGGGCACAACCTTAGACAGGTTTCTATTGTCGAAAACCCTATCTTTGTCCTTAGGGACTATGCTGCCACCAGTGGGTATAGACCCACTCTCTTTATGCTGTCTAGCCTTGCTAAGTTTCTCTTCCATCAGGGCTACTTCTAGCTCCTGCTTCCTGATCCTCAGCTGGGCCTCTTGCATCTTGGCCTCATGTTCCCTCCTCTGAGGGGTGGTCATCCTTCTCCTGGAGTGACCTTGAGAGCCTCTAGAGCCATGGGAAGCATTGGAGTCACCTGAGCGATTCCTTTGCCTTCCCAGCCCTGTGTTAAGTCCACTGGGGAGATCCAGTGGGTTGAACCCACTGTCAGTCCCCAATAGCCTTGGTTTAGCTGGGCCAAGTATAACACTTGGCACTGGGCTAGTTCTCCCTTCATCCTCACTACTGTCAGTATCCTTTTCACTCTCATCCTCTGTGGTAGGCATCCCATCTAAGGGGTGATTATTGGGAAGGGGTACTTCAGTGGCATCTTCAGAAGGGGGGCCTCCTGTTCCTGTCCCTAAGGGGGCTAACTGGGAAGCTTTCTTGAGTGCTCTCTGATTCTCATCATTCTGTAAGAGCTCTCTGAGCTCAGCAGAGTTTGGGTTCTTGGGCTGTTTAAGGCCTCTAAGAGTTGCCAAATGCCTGAGCTCATTCTGATTAAGGGTAGCAAAGCTGGTTGGTGCCCTCTGGGGGTCACTCTCAACAGAGATGGGTACAGTGGACCCCTCTGCCCCGGCCATTGCTCTTAAGTGTGGGTGGATGTGTTGCAATCTACCTACACTTGGGTTTACCTACTAAACCTATCTAGTAGTTGTAGTCAGGGTGTGCTACTCCCTTTGCTCTACAACAACTAAGTTCAGTAGAACTTAAGTATATCTAATCTTGTTTTATATGTACCTACAGGTACCTATGTGATCTTTCAATTGGTAACCAAGAGATTACAATGGTAAAACACAGCAAGCTCAAATCCAACCGCTGCTCACCAATGTGAGAAGTTGGCCTGGTATATGATGCTCACTAGTTAAAGTGATCACCTTGTACCATGCCAAGCAACCCTTATGGTGTGGTTGTAAGTCAACCTTTTCGGACTAGCTGCCCTAGTGGTAGCGTAGGCTAAGCAGTCTTTGAGGCTAAACTCGTGATGCGTGTTAAGCAAGCTGTTTTACCAATAGCAACCCCCTTTTATACCAATGAAAGGACACCACACAGATATATATTCAAAATATATATGTATTTATTTCTCAAAGTAACCCCTAGTCTCTTTATGAGCACAGGAGCACAAATCGTCAAACAAGATTATCACAGAATACACAGAAGTTGCACTTTATATGGATAGGCCCTGGTGGCCACTCGAACCATATACTAAAATAGTGGTATAAGTACCACGAACAGAAAAGGGAAAAGGCCTAGGGCCTCTAGAATCGCTGGGCCTTCAAGGAGCTAACGTCAGTTAGTGACCAGGAGGTCCACGGGTGGCGTGTGCAGAGCAAATAGTCACACGCGTGCTCCCATAGGTTTCAATGGGTGCGTAAAAAGTACAAAGTTACTGCAAAAGGAATCTTCCGGATGACCTAGGAACTTAAGATTTGGAACACAGGCACTAGAGATGTAATACTACACTTGGGCACAGGTGTGCCAGCTTTACCTCACCCACAGGAAGCGGGTGCATAGGCCTCGAAGTGCGTCGGGTTTCTTCTATCGGTTCCGTGGGGCCTGTAGACAAAAGTGCTGCAGGCGGTCGGTCGGGAAGGGATGCAGTGGATCCAAGAGTGGATCGGAGATGTTGAAGACCTGAAAGCAGAGGGGACAGTGTTCACAGTCACTAGCCAGTGACCAGCGTGGCACCAGGTGGGTACCAGGCGATGTCGGGTGCAAACAGGAAGGAAGGTGTAGCTTGACTCTGCTGCCACGTGGTCCCTGAAGGTCGACGATGTCCAGGAGTCGAGTCACAAGCTGTCCCACGCAGGCTCTCGCTGTCGGCGGTGTCGGCGACTTGATCGAAGCAAACAAGCCTTGGCAAAAGCAATTGTTGTGGGCAAGGAGATAAGCTGATGGCTCTGACCAGCAAGGTCAGAGGAACTGCTCCTTTGGAGGGGAGCAAGGGCCAGTCTGGAGCAACCAGACCAGCGGTGTTTGTTGTAGATTTCGTCGCCAAGATGGCCACTAGCCAGCGGGCCAGCAACCGGTTAGGCGCGTCGAGTGGCAAAATGCAGAAGGGCCCCACGCAGATCGTGGAGATGCTGGAGGGCTCACCTTTGGTGCAGATGCTGCTCGAGGGTTGGGCTTCTCAGGACCCAAAGCACAACTTGGAGGGAGCCTCGGTTGTTGCACTGGTCAGCTTGTCGTAGTCGTTTCAAGATGGCTGGCTCCACGTGTCTCGGTGCCTCCACGGGTCTCCTCTTTGCAGGGACTGTGGATCGGGCGGTGAGAGGTCTGGAGGTCCAGGTCTTGTCAGTCTCTGGGCTCGGGCTCCGGCGGGAGGCGGCGGCAAAGCGGACGTTGATTCGCTGGATGGTGCTTGCGTTAGCAAGGTGGTCACTCCCTGACCACAGGGGAGATTGGCTTCAGTCCTCTGTGCGGCAGAGCGTCGAAGTTCCCGTCTTCTTCTTAGTTTCAAGTTGATTCCAGGATGTCTAAAGTCTTAGGACACAGCTCCTACCTTTATTCGGATTCTAGGGGCCGGACTACCTGCTAGGTCCCTCCCTATGGGTGGGACCAGGAAGGGGGGTGGTTACACCCCCAATCCTTTGTCCAGCTCGCCCCAGGCCCGGGACTGGTGTGCCCCAGGACCGGTTTGAACTGGCATATGCCCCGAGGCTCCTTGTGAGCCACAGGCATGTCTGGTTTCTTTCAAGCCCTACCTGACCAATACACAAAATCCTGTCTGGGGTGGTGCTCGCACCTCCCCTGGCAGGAAACCCTTTGTCCACACCTCCCAAGCTGGAAGGACTCCCAGCAGCAGGAGGGCAGACTTGTGTCTGTGGTGGCAGCATCCATTTTGTGGAGCTGAGGCTATGTCTGATTTTACCCGGGTTTCAGGTACTGTACATGTCGTGTCCCTCTAGAAGGGTGGAATGCTAACCCCGTCGCCAGAATTGGCGAGGGGTTAGTATTCCAATTCGTATGACACCTTACTCGACATGTTTTGATAAAGCCAAACCAAAGATAGCATTTAACCGCGAGGTTCATAATGCACTTAAGAGTATATGGTATGACGATATCTGGAAACAGTAGAAGGAAGTTGTTCCGACCACTGCAGACAGGCTCAGCTCATGCCAGAGCACCATCTCACATGGAACCAAGCACTCTGCCTTCAGGATTGTTAAGGCCTGCCATAGGAGTGACTTATAGGTTACCAGGTGTCCCATTTAAGGTTAGGTATAGGTATACTACACCTAAGTAAGAGGTGATTACACCAACTTACCCCAGCTGAGTGATCAGCCAGTTGTGTCAAATCGTTAGGCCAAGCCTGGGGTGGCATAATACATGCTGCAGCCCTTGGCAGGCCTTGGGTACACCAATGCCCTGGGTACCTAGTGTACACTGGTACAGGGGCTGACAGGGTGATCCACTTCCAATTGGTTATGCACCTAGGGTGCATAGTTTTAATTTAGTAGAGAGAACAGCAGGCTGGGGGTCTGATTGGCAGGCCCACAGCCTCAATATGTCAAAAACCAGTGAAGCAAAAAGCAAAAATTTGGGGTGACCATAGGATAGCAGACCCTACTCTCCTACAGTGTGGTTGTGTTTGTGCGTGTGTGGTTGTGTTTGTGTGTGTGATTGTGTGTGTGGTTGTGTGTGTGTGGTTGTGTTTGTGTGTGTGGTTGTGTGTGTGTGTGGTTGTGTGGTTGTGTGTGTGTGTGTGGTTGTGTGTGTGTGTGTGGTTGTGTGTGTGTGTGTGGTTGTGTGTGTGTGTGGTTGTGTGTGTGTGGTTGTGTGTGTGTGTGGTTGTGTGTGGTTGTGTGTGTGGTTGTGTGTGGTTGTGTGTGTGGTTGTGTGTGGTTGTGTGGTTGTGTGTGTGTGTGTGTGGTTGTGTGTGTGTGTGTGGTTGTGTGTGTGTGGTTGTGTGTGTGTGTGTGGTGTTGTGTGTGTGTGGTTGTGTGTGTGGTTGTGTGTGTGGTTGTGTGTGTGGTTGTGTGTGTGGTTGTGTGTGTGGTTGTGTGTGTGGTTGTGTGTGTGGTTGTGTGTGTGGTTGTGTGTGTGTGGTTGTGTTTGTGTGTGTGGTTGTGTGTGTGTGTGGTTGTGTGGTTGTGTGTGTGTGTGTGGTTGTGTGTGTGTGTGTGGTTGTGTGTGTGTGTGTGGTTGTGTGTGTGTGTGGTTGTGTGTGTGTGGTTGTGTGTGTGTGTGGTTGTGTGTGGTTGTGTGTGTGTGTGGTTGTGTGTGGTTGTGTGTGTGGTTGTGTGTGGTTGTGTGGTTGTGTGTGTGTGTGTGTGGTTGTGTGTGTGTGTGTGGTTGTGTGTGTGTGGTTGTGTGTGTGTGTGTGTGGTGTTGTGTGTGTGGTTGTGTGTGTGGTTGTGTGTGTGGTTGTGTGTGTGGTTGTGTGTGTGGTTGTGTGTGTGGTTGTGTGTGTGGTTGTGTGTGTGTGTGTGGTTGTGTGTGTGTGGTTGTGTGTGTGTGTGTGGTTGTGTGTGTGTGTGTGGTTGTGTGTGTGTGTGTGTGGTTGTGTGTGTGTGTGGTTGTGTGTGTGTGTGGTTGTGTGTGTGTGGTTGTGTGTGTGTGGTTGTGTGTGTGTGTGGTTGTGTGTGTGTGGTTGTTGTGTGTGTGTGTGTTGTGTGTGTGTGTGGTTGTTTGTGTGTGTGTGTGTGGTTGTGTGTGTGTGTGGTTGTGTGTGTGTGTGTGTGGTTGTGTGTGTGTGGTTGTGTGTGTGTGTGGTTGTGTGTGTGTGTGTGTGGTTGTGTGTGTGTGGTTGTGTGTGTGTGTGGTTGTGTGTGTGTGTGGTTGTGTGTGTGTGTGTGTGTGTGGTTGTGTGTGTGTGTGTGGTTGTGTGTGTGTGTGTGGTTGTGTGTGTGTGTGGTTGTGTGTGTGTGTGTGTGGTTGTGTGTGTGTGTGTGGTTGTGTGTGTGTGTGTGTGGTTGTGTGTGTGTGTGGTTGTGTGTGTGTGTGGTTGTGTGTGTGTGGTTGTGTGTGTGTGGTTGTGTGTGTGTGTGGTTGTGTGTGTGTGGTTGTTTGTGTGGTTGTTTGTGTGTGTGTGTGTGGTTGTGTGTGTGTGTGGTTGTGTGTGTGTGTGTGTGGTTGTGTGTGTGTGTGGTTGTGTGTGTGTGTGGTTGTGTGTGTGTGTGGTTGTGTCTGTGTGTGTGGTTGTGTGTGTGTGGTTGTGTGTGTGGTTGTGTGTGTGTGTGGTGTGTGTGTGGTTGTGTGTGTGTGGTTGTGTGTGGTTGTGTGTGTGGTGTGGTTGTGTGTGGTTCTGTGTGTGTGTGTGTGTGGTTGTGTGTGGTTGTGTGTGTGGTTGTGTATGTGTGTGTGTGGTTGTGTATGTGTGTGTGGTTGTGTGTGTGTGGTTGGTTGTGTGTGTGTGGTTGTGTGTGTGTGTGGTTGTGTGTGTGTGTGGTTGGTTGTGTGTGTGTGGTTGTGTGTGTGTGTGGTTGTGTGTATGTGTGGTTGTGTGTGTGGTTGTGTGTGTGTGTGTGGTTGTGTGTGTGTGTGGTTGTGTGTGTGTGTGGTTGTGTGTGTGTGTGGGTGTGTGTGTGTGTGTGTGTGTGTGTGTGTGGTTGTGTGTGGGTGTGTGTGTGGTTGTGGGTGTGTGTGTGGTTGTGTGTGTGTGTGGTTGTGTGTGTGTGGTTGTGTGGTTGTGTGTGTGTGGTTGTGTGTGGTTGTGTGTGTGTGGTTGTATGTGTGTGTGTGTGTGGTTGTGTGTGTGTGGTTGGTTGTGTGTGTGTGGTTGTGTGTGTGTGTGGTTGTGTGTGTGTGTGGTTGTGTGTGTGTGTGTGTGTGTGGTTGTGTGTGTGTGTGGTTGTGTGTGTGTGTGTGGTTGTGTGTGTGTGTGTGGTTGTGTGTGTGTGTGTGTGGTTGTGTGTGTGTGTGTGGTTGTGTGTGTGTGTGTGTGTGTGGTTGTGTGTGTGTGTGTGGTTGTGTGTGTGTGTGTGGGTGTGTGGGTGTGTGTGGGTGTGTGGTTGTATGTGTGGTTGTGTGTGTGTGTGTGGTTGTGTGTGTGTGTGTGGTTGTGTGTGTGTGTGTGTGTGTGTGTGTGGTTGTGTGTGTGGTTGTGTGTGTGGGTGTGTGGTTGTGTGTGGTTGTGTGTGGTTGTGTGTGTGTGTGTGGTTGTGTGTGGTTGTGTGTGTGTGGTTGTGTGTGTGGTTGTGTGTGTGGTTGTGTGTGTGGTTGTGTGTGTGGTTGTGTGTGTGTGTGTGGTTGTGTGTGTGTGTGTGTGTGTGTGAGAAGTTGGCCTGGTATATGCTGTTCACTAGTTCTAGTGACCACCTTGTACCATGCCAAGCAACCCTTATGGTGTGGTTGTAAGTCAACCTTTTCGGACCAGCTGCCCTAGTGGTAGCGTAGGCTAAGCAGTCTTTGAGGCTAAACTCGTGATGCGTGTTAAGCAAGCTGTTTTACCAATAGTAACCCCCTTTTATACCAATGAAAGGACACCACACAGATATATATTCAAAATATATATGTATTTATTTCTCAAAGTAACCCCTAGTCTCTTTATGAGCACAGGAGCACAAATCGTCAAACAAGATTATCACAGAATACACAGAAGTTGCACTTTATATGGATAGGCCCTGGTGGCCACTCGAACCATATACTAAAATAGTGGTATAAGTACCACGAACAGGAAAGGGAAAAGGCCTAGGGCCTCTAGAATCGCTGGGCCTACAAGGAGCTAACGTCAGTTAGTGACCAGGAGGTCCACGGGTGGCGTGTGCAGAGCAAATAGTCACACGCGTGCTCCCATAGGTTTCAATGGGTGCGTAAAAAGTACAAAGTTACTGCAAAAGGAATCTTCCGGATGACCTAGGAACTTAAGATTTGGAACACAGGCACTAGAGATGTATTACTACACATGGGCACCGGAGTACCAGCTTTACCTCACCCACAGGAAGCGGGTGCATAGGACTCAAAGTGCGTCGGGTTTCTTCTATCTGTTCCGTTGAGCCTGGGACAAAGATGCTGCAGGCGGTCGGTCGGGAAGAGATGCAGTGGATCCAAGAGTGGATCGGAGATGTTGAAGACCTGTAAGCAGAGGGGACAGTGTTCACAGTCACTAGCCAGTGACCAGCGTGGCACCAGGTGGGTACCAGGCGATGTCGGGTGCAAACAGGTGATGAGGGGTAGCTTGTCTCCGCAGCCACGTGGTCCCTGAAGGTCGACGACGTCCAGGAGTCGGCTCACGAGCTGTCCCACGCAGGCTCTCGCTGTCGGCGGTGTCGGCGACTTGATCGAAGCAAACAAGCCTTGGCAAAAGCAATTGCAGGAGGATTCGGAAATCAGCTGTTGGTTCTGACCAGCAAGGTCAGATGGATTGCTCCTTTGGAGGGGAGCAAGGGCCAGTCTGGAGCAACCAGACCAGCGGTGTTTGTCGTAGATTTCGTCGCCAAGATGGCCACTAGCCAGCGGGCCAGCAACCGGTTAGGCGCGTCGAGTGGCAAAATGCAGAAGGGCCCCACGCAGATCGTGGAGATGCTGGAGGGCTCACCTTTGGTGCAGATGCTGCTCGAGGGTTGGGCTTCTCAGGACCCAAAGCACAACTTGGAGGGAGCCTCGGTTGTTGCACTGGTCAGCTTGTCGTAGTCGTTCCAAGATGGCTGGCTCCACGTGTCTCGGTGCCTCCACGGGTCTCCTCTTTGCAGGGACTGTGGATCGGGCGGTGAGAGGTCTGGAGGTCCAGGTCTTGTCAGTCTCTGGGCTCGGGCTCCGGCGGGAGGCGGCGGCAAAGCAGACGTTGATTCGCTGGATGGTGCTTGCGTTAGCAAGGTGGTCACTCCCTGACCACAGGGGAGATTTTCTTCAGTCTTCTGTGCAGCAGAATGTCGAAGTTCCCGTCTTCTTCTTAGTTTCAAGTTGATTCCAGGATGTCTCAAGTCTTAGGACACAGCTCCTACCTTTATTCGGATTCTAGGGGCCGGACTACCTGCTAGGTCCCTCCCTATGGGTGGGACCAGGAAGGGGGGTGGTTACACCCCCAATCCTTTGTCCAGCTCGCCCCAGGCCCGGGACTGGTGTGCCCCAGGACCGGTTTGAACTGGCATATGCCCCGAGGCTCCTTGTGAGCCACAGGCATGTCTGGTTTCTTTCAAGCCCTACCTGACCAATACACAAAATCCTGTCTGGGGTGGTGCATGCACCTCCCCTGGCAGGAAACCCTTTGTCCACACCTCCCAAGCTGGAAGGACTCCCAGCAGCAGGAGGGCAGACTTGTGTCTGTGGTGGCAGCATCCATTTTGTGGAGCTGAGGCTATGTCTGATTTTACCCGGGTTTCAGGCACTGTACATGTCGTGTCCCTCTAGAAGGGTGGAATGCTAACCCCGTCGCCAGAATTGGCGAGGGGTTAGTATTCCAATTCGTATGACACCTTACTCGACATGTTTTGATAAAGCCAAACCAAAGTTAGCATTTAACCGCGAGGTTCATAATGCACTTAAGAGTATATGGTATGACGATATCTGGAAACAGTAGAAGGAAGTTGTTCCGACCACGGCAGACAGGCTCAGCTCATGCCAGAGCACCATCTCACAGGGAACCAAGCACTCTGCCTTCAGGATTGTTAAGGCCTGCCATAGGAGTGACTTATAGGTTACCAGGTGTCCCATTTAAGGTTAGGTATAGGTATACTACACCTAAGTAAGAGGTGATTACACCAACTTACCCCAGCTGAGTGATCAGCCAGTTGTGTCAAATTGTTAGGCCAAGCCTGGGGTGGCATAATACATGCTGCAGCCCTTGGCAGGCCTTGGGTACACCAATGCCCTGGGTACCTAGTGTACACTGGTACAGGGGCTGACAGGGTGATCCAACCAATTGGGTATGTACCTAGGGTACATGGAGTCCATTTTACAGAGAGAGCAGATAGCCTGAGAGCCTGAATGGCAGGATCTCAGGCCAACTAAGTCGAAAAACCAGCTAGACACTAGGCAAAAATTTGGGGGTAACCATAGTCAGATATCCACCTTCCTACACAACCCCCCCCCAAACGAAGGGAGATAAGGCTGACCTTGACCAGGTAAGCCTATATTGCCCAAGTGGCCATATAAGGAGGAACCAGCACTGGCATGGTTACCCCCTGTCTCATGGTCCACTAAGCAATCCCTCACCCTAAGGGTATCAGAGGGTCTCCACCATAGGGAATCTCTACCTGTGGTGTGTCTTGGCAAAGTAAAAGGCTGGTGTTGAGATGGAGTACTGAAGTGAGTGTCCTCAAAGTGAGGCCTCAGCTTCCTCCAATCATCCTCCACCATGGATGCCTTTCTTTCTTTAACTGAGTTGCACTGTGCTCTCAGGGTCAGCCTCTGGCTACCTAAAGCTGGAGGCTGGGTCCCTTTTGTGGGCTTACTGGAGGGACAGGTCAGGTTTGGGGCCCTAAGGTCCCATGTTTGCCTGTGCCCAACAGAATCCCCCTGGGGGAGGTCCCTAACTACCTGTAAAGGAGATCCCTCAGGAATGTTTTTACCCATCACCTGACTAGGGCTACTAGCCAGGCAATCCTCATTCTTTTGATGGGGGGGTTCTTGTGGACAGGGGCCCTCTGGGGGTCCACTGGCCTCCCTGACCTCTGCAGCCCTGGGCTGACTGAGGCAGGGTAGAGAGAGGCAGGCTACCTGCACCAGACTGGATCCCACCTTGGAAGGGGCCACTGACATCAGAGGCTCTGCCAGGCCAGGCCTGGCTACCTCTGGGGCAGTTCCTTCACAAGGGGTGAGGTCAGATCCCTGAGGAGGCTGACCTTTTCCTAATGTCTGGGGAGAGGGAGACTTTTCTTCCTCCCCACTACTCTCAGTTTGTGTGGAGTGATCCATTGTTTCAGGCTTCACTACACCTATGTCAGTCTGGGTATAGGCTGAGACCATTACAGCCTTGCCAACCTTTTCAGGGGGGCACTCAGTTTGTGTTTGAGCTGTGACTGTCACAGCTCTGCCAGTCCCTACAGGGAAGTCTGTCTGTGCCTGGGCTGTGGCTACCACTGCCCTTCCAACCTTTTCAGGGAGGAAATCTATTTGGACAGGGGTTGTGAATGGCACAACCCCCCTACCCTTTTGTGAAAGGCCTACCATTTTAGAATGGGTGTCTTGTTCAACTCCAGCCCAAGCTGAGAGTTCTAAGTCATTCCCCAGTAAGCAGTCTACAGGCAAGGTTGGGGACACTGCTACCCTTTTAGGGCCAGTGACCCCTCCCCAGCTGAGACATACCTCTGCCATGGGATGACTGTTCTGTTTGCCATCAATGTTAGTCACCTGGTAGGAGAAACCGGGCAAAAGCTGCTCAGAGGGAACTAGCCAATGGGCCACCATTGTGATGCTAGCCCCAGTGTCTCTGTAGGCCTCAGCTTTTGTACCATTGATGTAGGGCTCCTGTCTGTACCTACCCAAAGTGTTGGGACAGGCAGTGAAGTTGGCAAACCCCATGCCACCATCACAGACAAGAGTGGTTGCTGTAGGGGAATTGGCTAAGCCAGGGTCCCCCTGTGTTCCCCAAGTAAACCCACCCAGATTTCTGGGGGCACTCCCACCACCTGGGGGATTACTGCTGACAGTAATAGGTGGTGTGACAGGAGTAATTGGAGGAACAGTTTTGTTTTTAGCCCTTGGGCAACCGCTGTCAGTTTTCCAATGCCCAGGAGTTTTACACTCATGGCAGTAGGGCTTTTTAGCTGTGGTAGAGGAGGGAGCTTGGGACCCACCACCCTGTGTGGAGTTTTGGGGCCCTGAGGAAGGTTTCTCTTTTTCTTTATCCCCACCCTTCTCTTGAGGCTTGGTGGTATCTTTCTTTTGGTCACCACCCTGGTTTTTAGGCCTGATCCTGGTCCTGACCCATTTATCTGCCCTCTTTCCCAATTCTTGGGGAGAGGTCAAATCTGAGTCTACCAGGTGTTGATGGAGAAGCTGGTTTTGACAATTACTTAAAATCTGCTCTCTCATCATCAAATTGTACAATCCTGTATAATCAGACACCTTACTTCCCAGCAACCAACCCTCCAAAGCCTTAGTGGCACATTCCACATATTCAGACCAGTCCTGAGTCTGTGTCTTCTGGGTGTCTCTGAACATTAACCTGTACTGTTCAGTGGTTAAGCCTAACCCATCAACTAGGACACTCTTCAGGACTCTGTAATTTCTGACATCCTCTTCTCTAACAGTGAGGAGTCTATCTCTGCCTCTCCCCTCAAAGGAGAGCCATAAGATTGCTGCCCACTGGTCTTCAGGAACCTGCTGCACTTTGCAGGCTCTCTCAAGAGCAGTCATCCATTTGTGGATGTCATCCCCACTTTTGTAGGGGGGCACAATCTTGGACAGGTTCCTATTGTCAAAGACCCTATCTTTGTCCCTAGGGACATTGCTGCCACCAGTGGGTATAGACCCACTCTCTCTATGCTGCCTAGCCTTGCTCAGTTTTTCTTCCATCAGGGCTACTTCTAGCTCCTGCTTCCTGATCCTCAGCTGGGCTTCCTGCATTCTGGCCTCATGTTCCCTCCTCTGAGGGGTGGTCAGTCTCCTTCTGGAGTGACCTTGAGAGCCTCTAGAGCCATGGGAAGCATTGGAGTCACCTGAGCGATTCCTTTGCCTTCCAAGCCCTGTGTTAAGTCCACTGGGGAGATCCAATGGGGTGAACCCACTGTCAGTCCCCAATAGCCTTAGTTTAGCTGGGCCAAGTATAACACTTGGCACTGGGCTAGTTCTCCCTTCATCCCCACTCACATCTGTATCCCCATCACTTTCTTCCTCTGTGGTAGGCATCCCATCTAAGGGGTGACTATTGGGAAGGGGTACTTCAGTGGCATCTTCAGAAGGGGGGCCTCCTGTTCCTGTCCCTAAGGGGGCTAACTGGGAAGCTTTCTTGAGTGCTCTCTGATTCTCATCATTCTGTAAGAGCTCTCTGAGCTCAGCAGAGTTTGGGTTCTTGGGCTGTTTAAGGCCTCTAAGAGTTGCCAAATGCCTGAGCTCATTCTGATTAAGGGTAGCAAAGCTGGATGGTGCCCTCTGGGGGTCACTCTCAACAGAGATGGGTACAGTGGACCCCTCTGCCCCGGCCATTGCTCTTAAGTGTGGGTGGATGTGTTGCAATCTACCTACACTTGGGTTTACCTACTAAACCTATCTAGTAGTTGTAGTCAGGGTGTGCTACTCCCTTTGCTCTACAACAACTAAGTTCAGTAGAACTTAAGTATATCTAATCTTGTTTTATATGTACCTACAGGTACCTATGTGATCTTTCAATTGGTAACCAAGAGATTACAATGGTAAAACACAGCAAGCTCAAATCCCACCGCTGCCACCAATGTGAGAAGTTGGCCTGGTATATGCTGTTCACTAGTTCTAGTGACCACCTTGTACCATGCCAAGCAACCCTTATGGTGTGGTTGTAAGTCAACCTTTTCGGACCAGCTGCCCTAGTGGTAGCGTAGGCTAAGCAGTCTTTGAGGCTAAACTCGTGATGCGTGTTAAGCAAGCTGTTTTACCAATAGTAACCCCCTTTTATACCAATGAAAGGACACCACACAGATATATATTCAAAATATATATGTATTTATTTCTCAAAGTAACCCCTAGTCTCTTTATGAGCACAGGAGCACAAATCGTCAAACAAGATTATCACAGAATACACAGAAGTTGCACTTTATATGGATAGGCCCTGGTGGCCACTCGAACCATATACTAAAATAGTGGTATAAGTACCACGAACAGGAAAGGGAAAAGGCCTAGGGCCTCTAGAATCGCTGGGCCTACAAGGAGCTAACGTCAGTTAGTGACCAGGAGGTCCACGGGTGGCGTGTGCAGAGCAAATAGTCACACGCGTGCTCCCATAGGTTTCAATGGGTGCGTAAAAAGTACAAAGTTACTGCAAAAGGAATCTTCCGGATGACCTAGGAACTTAAGATTTGGAACACAGGCACTAGAGATGTATTACTACACATGGGCACCGGAGTACCAGCTTTACCTCACCCACAGGAAGCGGGTGCATAGGACTCAAAGTGCGTCGGGTTTCTTCTATCTGTTCCGTTGAGCCTGGGACAAAGATGCTGCAGGCGGTCGGTCGGGAAGAGATGCAGTGGATCCAAGAGTGGATCGGAGATGTTGAAGACCTGTAAGCAGAGGGGACAGTGTTCACAGTCACTAGCCAGTGACCAGCGTGGCACCAGGTGGGTACCAGGCGATGTCGGGTGCAAACAGGTGATGAGGGGTAGCTTGTCTCCGCAGCCACGTGGTCCCTGAAGGTCGACGACGTCCAGGAGTCGGCTCACGAGCTGTCCCACGCAGGCTCTCGCTGTCGGCGGTGTCGGCGACTTGATCGAAGCAAACAAGCCTTGGCAAAAGCAATTGCAGGAGGATTCGGAAATCAGCTGTTGGTTCTGACCAGCAAGGTCAGATGGATTGCTCCTTTGGAGGGGAGCAAGGGCCAGTCTGGAGCAACCAGACCAGCGGTGTTTGTCGTAGATTTCGTCGCCAAGATGGCCACTAGCCAGCGGGCCAGCAACCGGTTAGGCGCGTCGAGTGGCAAAATGCAGAAGGGCCCCACGCAGATCGTGGAGATGCTGGAGGGCTCACCTTTGGTGCAGATGCTGCTCGAGGGTTGGGCTTCTCAGGACCCAAAGCACAACTTGGAGGGAGCCTCGGTTGTTGCACTGGTCAGCTTGTCGTAGTCGTTCCAAGATGGCTGGCTCCACGTGTCTCGGTGCCTCCACGGGTCTCCTCTTTGCAGGGACTGTGGATCGGGCGGTGAGAGGTCTGGAGGTCCAGGTCTTGTCAGTCTCTGGGCTCGGGCTCCGGCGGGAGGCGGCGGCAAAGCAGACGTTGATTCGCTGGATGGTGCTTGCGTTAGCAAGGTGGTCACTCCCTGACCACAGGGGAGATTTTCTTCAGTCTTCTGTGCAGCAGAATGTCGAAGTTCCCGTCTTCTTCTTAGTTTCAAGTTGATTCCAGGATGTCTCAAGTCTTAGGACACAGCTCCTACCTTTATTCGGATTCTAGGGGCCGGACTACCTGCTAGGTCCCTCCCTATGGGTGGGACCAGGAAGGGGGGTGGTTACACCCCCAATCCTTTGTCCAGCTCGCCCCAGGCCCGGGACTGGTGTGCCCCAGGACCGGTTTGAACTGGCATATGCCCCGAGGCTCCTTGTGAGCCACAGGCATGTCTGGTTTCTTTCAAGCCCTACCTGACCAATACACAAAATCCTGTCTGGGGTGGTGCATGCACCTCCCCTGGCAGGAAACCCTTTGTCCACACCTCCCAAGCTGGAAGGACTCCCAGCAGCAGGAGGGCAGACTTGTGTCTGTGGTGGCAGCATCCATTTTGTGGAGCTGAGGCTATGTCTGATTTTACCCGGGTTTCAGGCACTGTACATGTCGTGTCCCTCTAGAAGGGTGGAATGCTAACCCCGTCGCCAGAA
This sequence comes from Triturus cristatus, assembly GCF_964204655.1. Taxonomy (NCBI): domain Eukaryota; kingdom Metazoa; phylum Chordata; class Amphibia; order Caudata; family Salamandridae; genus Triturus; species Triturus cristatus. Next base: position 19,089 of record NW_028187906.1, on the reverse strand, counting down.
TTGGCGAGGGGTTAGTATTCCAATTCGTATGACACCTTACTCGACATGTTTTGATAAAGCCAAACCAAAGTTAGCATTTAACCGCGAGGTTCATAATGCACTTAAGAGTATATGGTATGACGATATCTGGAAACAGTAGAAGGAAGTTGTTCCGACCACGGCAGACAGGCTCAGCTCATGCCAGAGCACCATCTCACAGGGAACCAAGCACTCTGCCTTCAGGATTGTTAAGGCCTGCCATAGGAGTGACTTATAGGTTACCAGGTGTCCCATTTAAGGTTAGGTATAGGTATACTACACCTAAGTAAGAGGTGATTACACCAACTTACCCCAGCTGAGTGATCAGCCAGTTGTGTCAAATTGTTAGGCCAAGCCTGGGGTGGCATAATACATGCTGCAGCCCTTGGCAGGCCTTGGGTACACCAATGCCCTGGGTACCTAGTGTACACTGGTACAGGGGCTGACAGGGTGATCCAACCAATTGGGTATGTACCTAGGGTACATGGAGTCCATTTTACAGAGAGAGCAGATAGCCTGAGAGCCTGAATGGCAGGATCTCAGGCCAACTAAGTCGAAAAACCAGCTAGACACTAGGCAAAAATTTGGGGGTAACCATAGTCAGATATCCACCTTCCTACAGTGTGTGTGTGTGGTTGTGTGTGTGGTTGTGTGTGTGTGTGTGGTTGTGTGTGTGTGTGGTTGTGTGTGTGTGTGTGGTTGTGTGTGTGTGGTTGTGTGTGTGTGGTTGTGTGTGTGTGTGGTTGTGTGTGTGTGTGTGGTTGTGTGTGTGTGTGTGGTTGTGTGGGTGGTTGTGTGTGGGTGGTTGTGTGTGGGTGGTTGTGTGTGTGTGTGTGTGGTTGTGTGTGTGTGTGGTTGTGTATGGTTGTGTATGTGTGGTTGGTTGTGTGTGTGGTTGTGTGTGTGTGTGGTTGTGTGTGGTTGTGTATGTGTGTGTGTGGTTGTGTGTGTGTGGTTGGTTGTGTGTGTGTGGTTGGTTGTGTGTGGTTGTGTGTGTGTGTGGTTGTGTGTGTGTGTGTGTGTGGTTGTGTGTGTGTGTGGTTGTGTGTATGTGTGGTTGTGTGTGTGGTTGTGTGTGTGTGTGTGTGGTTGTGTGTGGTTGTGTGTGTGTGTGTGTGGTTGTGTTTGTGTGTGGTTGTGTGTGTGGTTGTGTGTGTGGTTGTGTGTGGGTGTGGTTGTGTGTGTGTGTGTGTGTGTGTGTGTGTGTTTGTGTGTGTGGGTGTGTGTGTGTGTGGTTGTGTGTGTGTGTGGTTGTGTGTGTGTGTGGTTGTGTGTGTGTGGTTTTGTGTGTGTGGGTGTGTGTGTGTGTGTGTGTGTGGTTGTGTGTGTGTGTGGTTGTGTGTGTGTGTGTGGTTGTGTGTGTGTGGTTGTGTGTGTGTGGTTGTGTGGTTGTGTGTGGTTGTGTGTGTGTGGTTGTATGTGTGTGTGTGTGGTTGTGTGTGTGTGGTTGGTTGTGTGTGTGTGGTTGTGTGATTGTGTGTGTGTGTGGTTGTGTGTGTGTGTGTGTGGTTGTGTGTATGTGTGGTTGTGTGTGTGGTTGTGTGTGTGTGTGTGGTTGTGTGTGTGGTTGTGTGTGTGGTTGTGTGTGGTTGTGTGTGGTTGTGTGTGGTTGTGTGTGTGGTTGTGTGTGTGGTTGTGTGTGTGTGTGTGGTTGTATGTGTGGTTGTGTGTGTGTGTGTGGTTGTGTGTGTGTGTGTGGTTGTGTGTGTGTGGGTGTGTGTGTGTGTGTGTGTGGTTGTGTGTGTGGTTGTGTGTGGTTGTGTGTGTGTGTGTGGTTGTGTGTGTGTGTGTGGTTGTGTGTGTGGTTGTGTGTGTGGTTGTGTGTGTGGTTGTGTGTGTGGTTGTGTGTGTGGTTGTGTGTGTGTGTGTGGTTGTGTGTGTGGTTGTGTGTGTGGTTGTGTGTGTGGTTGTGTGTGTGGTTGTGTGTGTGGTTGTGTGTGTGTGTGTGGTTGTATGTGTGGTTGTGTGTGTGTGTGTGGTTGTGTGTGTGTGTGTGGTTGTGTGTGTGTGGGTGTGTGTGTGTGTGTGTGGTTGTGTGTGTGGTTGTGTGTGGTTGGTTGTGTGTGTGTGGTTGTGTGTGTGTGGTTGTGTGTGTGTGGTTGTGTGTGTGTGTGGTTGTGTGTATGTGTGGTTGTGTGTGTGGTTGTGTGTGTGGTTGTGTGTGTGTGTGTGGTTGTGTGTGTGGTTGTGTGTGTGTGGTTGTGTGTGTGTGGTTGTGTGTGTGTGTGGTTGTGTGTGTGTGTGGTTGTGTGTGTGTGTGTGGTTGTGTGTGTGTGTGTGTGGGTGTGTGTGTGTGTGTGGTTGTATGTGTGGCTGTGCGTGTGTGTGTGGTTGTGTGTGTGTGTGTGGTTGTGTGTGTGTGTGTGGTTGTGTGTGTGTGTGTGGTTGTGTGTGTGTGGTTGTGTGTGGTTGTGTGGGTGGTTGTGTGTGGTTGTGTATGTGTGTGTGTGTGTGGTTGTGTGTGTGTGGTTGTGTGTGTGTGGTTGTGTGTGTGTGTGTGGTTGTGTGTGGTTGTGTGTGGTTGTGTGTGGTTGTGTGTGGTTGTGTGTGTGTGTGTGGTTGTATGTGTGGTTGTGTGTGTGTGTGTGGTTGTGTGTGTGTGTGTGGTTGTGTGTGTGTGGGTGTGTGTGTGTGTGTGGTTGTGTGTGTGGTTGTGTGTGGTTGTGTGTGTGTGTGTGGTTGTGTGTGTGTGTGTGGTTGTGTGTGTGGTTGTGTGTGTGGTTGTGTGTGTGGTTGTGTGTGTGGTTGTGTGTGTGGTTGTGTGTGTGTTTGTGTGTGGTTGTGTGTGTGGTTGTGTGTGTGGTTGTGTGTGGGTGTGGTTGTGTGTGTGGTTGTGTGTGGGTGTGGTTGTGTGTGTGGTTGTGTGTGTGGTTGTGTGGGTGGTTGTGTGTGGGTGGTTGTGTGTGTGTGGTTGTGTGTGGTTGGTTGTGTATGTGTGTGTGTGGTTGTGTGTGTGTGGTTGTGTGTGTGTGTGGTTGTGTGTGGGTGGTTGTGTGTGTGGTTGTGTGTGTGTGTGTGGTTGTGTGTGTGTGTGTGGTTGTGTGGGTGGTTGTGTGTGGGTGGTTGTGTGTGGGTGGTTGTGTGTGTGTGTGTGTGGTTGTGTGTGTGTGGTTGTGTGTGGTTGTGTGTGTGTGTGGTTGTGTGTGTGTGGTTGTGTGTGTGTGTGGTTGTGTGTGTGTGTGGTTGTGTGTGTGTGTGATTGTGTGTGTGTGTGGTTGTGTGTGTGGTTGTGTGTGTGGTTGTGTGTGGGTGTGGTTGTGTGTGGGTGTGGTTGTGTGTGTGTGGTTGTGTGTGTGGTTGTGTGTGGGTGTGGTTGTGTGTGTGGTTGTGTGTGTGGTTGTGTGTGTGGTTGTGTGGGTGGTTGTGTGGGTGGTTGTGTGTGGGTGGTTGTGTGTGTGTGGTTGTGTGTGGTTGTGTGTGTGGTTGTGTATGTGTGTGTGTGGTTGTGTGTGTGTGGTTGTGTGTGTGTGTGGTTGTGTGTGTGTGGTTGTGTGTGTGTGTGTGGTTGTGTGTGTGTGTGGTTGTGTGGGTGGTTGTGTGTGGGTGGTTGTGTGTGGGTGGTTGTGTGTGTGTGTGTGGTTGTGTGTGTGTGTGGTTGTGTGTGGTTGTGTGTGTGTGTGTGGTTGTGTGTGTGTGGTTGTGTGTGTGGTTGTGTGTGTGGTTGTGTGTGGTTGTGTGTGTGTGTGTGGTTGTGTGTGTGTGTGTGGTTGTGTGTGTGGTTGTGTGTGGTTGTGTGTGTGGTTGTGTGTGTGGTTGTGTGTGTGGGTGTGTGTGTGTGTGTTGTTGTGTGTGTGGGTGTGTGTGTGTGTGTGTGGTTGTGTGTGTGGTTGTGTGTGTGGTTATGTGTGTGGGTGTGTGGTTGTGTGTGGTTGTGTGTGGTTGTGTGTGTGTGGTTGTGTGTGGTTGTGTGTGTGTGTGGTTGTGTGTGTGGTTGTGTGTGGTTGTGTGTGTGGTTGTGTGTGTGGTTGTGTGTGTGTGTGTGTGTGGTTGTGTGTGTGGTTGTGTGTGGTTGTGTGTGGTTGTGTGTGGTTGTGTGTGTGTGTGGTTGTGTGTGTGTGTGGTTGTGTGTCTGTGTGGTTGTGTGTGTGTGTGGTTGTGTGTGTGGTTGTGTGTGTGGGTGTGGTTGTGTGTGTGTGGTTGTGTGTGTGGTTGTGTGTGTGTGGTTGTGTGGGTGGTTGTGTGTGTGTGTGTGTGTGTGTGGTTTGTGTGTGGTTGTGTGTGTGTGGTTGTGTGGGTGGTTGTGTGTGTGTGGTTGTGTTGTGTGTGTGGTTGTGTGTGTGTGTGTGTGTGTGGTTGTGTGTGTGTGGTTGTGTGTGTGTGGTTGTGTGGGTGTTGTGTTGTGTGGTGTGTGTGTGTGTGTGTGTGTGTTTGTGTGTGTGTGTGTGGTTGTGTGTGTGGTTGTGTGTGTGTGTGTGGTTGTGTGTGTGTGTGTGGTTGTGTGTGTGTGTGTGTGTGTGGTTGTGTGTGTGTGTGTGGTTGTGTGTGTGTGTGTGGTTGTGTGGGTGGTTGTGTGTGGGTGGTTGTGTGTGGGTGGTTGTGTGTGTGTGTGTGTGGTTGTGTGTGTGTGTGGTTGTGTGTGGTTGTGTAGTGTGTGTGTGTGGTTGTGTGTGGTTGTGTATGTGTGTGTGTGGTTGTGTGTGTGTGTGGTTTGTGTGGTTGTGTGTATGTGTGGTTGTGTGTGTGGTTGTGTGTGTGTGTGTGGTTGTGTGTGTGGTTGTGTGTGGTTGTGTGTGTGTGTGTGTTGTGTGTGTGTGTGTGTGGTTGTGTGTGTGGTTGTGTGTGTGGTTATGTGTGTGGTTGTGTGTGTGGTTGTGTGTGTGGGTGTGTGGTTGTGTGTGTGGGGGTGTGTGTGTGTGTGTGTGTGTGTGGTTGTGTGGTTGTGTGTGTGGTTATGTGTGTGGGTGTGTGGTTGTGTGTGGGTGTGTGGTTGTGTGTGGTTGTGTGTGGTTGTGTGTGTGTGTGGTTGTGTGTGGTTGTGTGTGTGTGTGGTTGTGTGTGTGGTTGTGTGTGGTTGTGTGTGTGGTTGTGTGTGTGGTTGTGTGTGGTTGTGTGTGTGGTTGTGGGTGTGGTTGTGTGTGTGTGGTTGTGTGTGTGTGGTTGTGTGTGTGGTTGTGTGTGTGTGGTTGTGTGTGTGGTTGTGTGTGTGTGGTTGTGTGGGTGGTTGTGTGTGTGTGTGTAGGAGAGTAGGGTCTGCTATCCTATGGTCACCCCAAATTTTTGCTTTTTGCTTCACTGGTTTTTGACATATTGAGGCTGTGGGCCTGCCAATCAGACCCCCAGCCTGCTGTTCTCTCTACTAAATTAAAACTATGCACCCTAGGTGCATAACCAACTGGAAGTGGATCACCCTGTCAGCCCCTGTACCAGTGTACACTAGGTACCCAGGGCATTGGTGTACCCAAGGCCTGCCAAGGGCTGCAGCATGTATTATGCCACCCCAGGCTTGGCCTAACGATTTGACACAACTGGCTGATCACTCAGCTGGGGTAAGTTGGTGTAATCACCTCTTACTTAGGTGTAGTATACCTATACCTAACCTTAAATGGGACACCTGGTAACCTATAAGTCACTCCTATAGCAGGCCTTAACAATCCTGAAGGCAGAGTGCTTGGTTCCATGTGAGATGGTGCTCTGGCATGAGCTGAGCCTGTCTGCAGTGGTCGGAACAACTTCCTTCTACTGTTTCCAGATATCGTCATACCATATACTCTTAAGTGCATTATGAACCTCGCGGTTAAATGCTATCTTTGGTTTGGCTTTATCAAAACATGTCGAGTAAGGTGTCATACGAATTGGAATACTAACCCCTCGCCAATTCTGGCGACGGGGTTAGCATTCCACCCTTCTAGAGGGACACGACATGTACAGTGCCTGAAACCCGGGTAAAATCAGACATAGCCTCAGCTCCACAAAATGGATGCTGCCACCACAGACACAAGTCTGCCCTCCTGCTGCTGGGAGTCCTTCCAGCTTGGGAGGTGTGGACAAAGGGTTTCCTGCCAGGGGAGGTGCGTGCACCACCCCAGACAGGATTTTGTGTATTGGTCAGGTAGGGCTTGAAAGAAACCAGACATGCCTGTGGCTCACAAGGAGCCTCGGTGCATATGCCAGTTCAAACCGGTCCTGGGGCACACCAGTCCCGGGCCTGGGGCGAGCTGGACAAAGGATTGGGGGTGTAACCACCCCCCTTCCTGGTCCCACCCATAGGGAGGGACCTAGCAGGTAGTCCGGCCCCTAGAATCCGAATAAAGGTAGGAGCTGTGTCCTAAGACTTCAGACATCCTGGAATCAACTTGAAACTAAGAAGAAGACGGGAACTTCGACATTCTGCTGCACAGAAGACTGAAGAAAATCTCCCCTGTGGTCAGGGAGTGACCACCTTGCTAACGCAAGCACCATCCAGCGAATCAACGTCTGCTTTGCCGCCGCCTCCCGCCGGAGCCCGAGCCCAGAGACTGACAAGACCTGGACCTCCAGACCTCTCACCGCCCGATCCACAGTCCCTGCAAAGAGGAGACCCGTGGAGGCACCGAGACACGTGGAGCCAGCCATCTTGAAACGACTACGACAAGCTGACCAGTGCAACAACCGAGGCTCCCTCCAAGTTGTGCTTTGGGTCCTGAGAAGCCCAACCCTCGAGCAGCATCTGCACCAAAGGTGAGCCCTCCAGCATCTCCACGATCTGCGTGGGGCCCTTCTGCATTTTGCCACTCGACGCGCCTAACCGGTTGCTGGCCCGCTGGCTAGTGGCCATCTTGGCGACGAAATCTACGACAAACACCGCTGGTCTGGTTGCTCCAGACTGGCCCTTGCTCCCCTCCAAAGGAGCAGTTCCTCTGACCTTGCTGGTCAGAACCATCAGCTTAAACTCCTTGCCTACAACAATTGCTTTTGCCAAGGCTGGTTTGCTTCGATCAAGTCGCCGACACCGCCGACAGCGAGAGCCTGCGTGGGACAGCTCGTGACTCGACTCCTGGACGTCGTCGACCTTCAGGGACCACGTGGCTGCAGAGTCAAGCTACACCTTCCTTCCTGTTTGCACCCGACATCGCCTGGTACCCACCTGGTGCCACGCTGGTCACTGGCTAGTGACTGTGAACACTGTCCCCTCTGCTTACAGGTCTTCAACATCTCCGATCCACTCTTGGGTCCACTGCATCTCTCCCGGACCGACCGCCTGCAGCATCTTTGTCTTCAAGCTCAACGGAACAGATAGAAGAAACCCGACGCACTTTGAGGCCTATGCACCCGCTTCCTGTGGGTGAGGTAAAGCTGGTACTCCGGTGCCCAAGTGTAGTATTACATCTCTAGTGCCTGTGTTCCAAATCTTAAGTTCCTAGTCAACCCGGAAGATCTCCTTTGCAGTAACTTTGTACTTTTTACGCACCCATTGAAACCTATGGGAGCACGCGTGTGACTATTTGCTCTGCACACGCCACCAGTGGACCTCCTGGTCACTAACTGACGTTAGCTCCTTGTAGGCCCAGCGATTCTAGAGGCCCTAGGCCTTTTCCCTTTTCTGTTCGTGGTACTTATACCACTATTTTAGTATATGGTTTGAGTGGCCACCAGGGCCTATCCATATAACGTGCAACTTCTGTGTATTCTGTGATAATCTTGTTTGACGATTTGTGCTCCTGTGCTCATAAAGAGACTAGGGGTTACTTTGAGAAATAAATACATATATATTTTGAATATATATCTGTGTGGTGTCCTTTCATTGGTATAAAGGGGGGTTGCATTTGGTAAAACAGCTGGCTTAACACGCTTCACGAGTTTAGCCTCAAAGACTGCTTAGCCTACGCTACCACTAGGGCAGCTAGTCCGAAAAGGTTGACTTACAACCACACCATAAGGGTTGCTTGGCATGGTACAAGGTGATCACTTTAACTAGTGAGCATCATATACCAGGCCAACTTCTCACATTGGTGAGCAGCGGTTGGATTTGAGCTTGCTGTGTTTTACCATTGTAATCTCTTGGTTACCAATTGAAAGATCACATAGGTACCTGTAGGTACATATAAAACAAGATTAGATATACTTAAGTTCTACTGAACTTAGTTGTTGTAGAGCAAAGGGAGTAGCACACCCTGACTACAACTACTAGATAGGTTTAGTAGGTAAACCCAAGTGTAGGTAGATTGCAACACATCCACCCACACTTAAGAGCAATGGCCGGGGCAGAGGGGTCCACTGTACCCATCTCTGTTGAGAGTGACCCCCAGAGGGCACCATCCAGCTTTGCTACCCTTAATCAGAATGAGCTCAGGCATTTGGCAACTCTTAGAGGCCTTAAACAGCCCAAGAACCCAAACTCTGCTGAGCTCAGAGAGCTCTTACAGAATGATGAGAATCAGAGAGCACTCAAGAAAGCTTCCCAGTTAGCCCCCTTAGGGACAGGAACAGGAGGCCCCCCTTCTGAAGATGCCACTGAAGTACCCCTTCCCAATAGTCACCCCTTAGATGGGATGCCTACCACAGAGGATGAGAGTGAAAAGGATACTGACAGTAGTGAGGATGAAGGGAGAACTAGCCCAGTGCCAAGTATTATACTTGGCCCAGCTAAACCAAGGCTATTGGGGACTGACAGTGGGTTCAACCCACTGGATCTCCCCAGTGGACTTAACACAGGGTTTGGAAGGCAAAGGAATCGCTCAGGTGACTCCAATGCTTCCCATGGCTCTAGAGGCTCTCAAGGTCACTCCAGGAGAAGGATGACCACCCCTCAGAGGAGGGAACATGAGGCCAAGATGCAAGAGGCCCAGCTGAGGATCAGGAAGCAGGAGCTAGAAGTAGCCCTGATGGAAGAGAAACTTAGCAAGGCTAGACAGCATAAAGAGAGTGGGTCTATACCCACTGGTGGCAGCATTGTCCCTAAGGACAAAGATAGGGTTTTCGACAATAGAAACCTGTCTAAGGTTGTGCCCCCCTACAAAAGTGGGGATGACATCCACAAGTGGATAACTGCTCTTGAGAGAGCCTGCAAAGTACAGCAGGTTCCTGAAGATCAGTGGGCAGCAATCCTCTGGCTCTCCTTTGAGGGAAGAGGCAGAGACAGACTCCTCACTGTTAGAGAAGAGGATGTCAGAAACTACAGAGTCCTGAAGAGTGTTCTAGTTGATGGGTTAGGCTTAACCACTGAGCAGTACAGGTTAATGTTCAGAGACACCCAAAAGACACAGACTCAGGACTGGTCTGAATACATTGAATGTGCCACTAAGGCTTTGGAGGGTTGGTTGCTGGGAAGTAAGGTATCTGATTTTACAGGATTGTATAATTTGATGATGAGAGAACAGATTTTAAATAACTGTCAAAACCAGCAACTGCATCAACACTTGGTTGACTCTGATCTGACCTCTCCCCAAGAATTGGGAAAGAAGGCAGACAAATGGGTCAGAACCAGGGTTAAGCAAAAGAACCAGAACCAGGGCCAAGGGGGTGATCAGAAGAAAACAGACCAAAAGGGTGGAGATCAGAAATCTAAAGACCAGAAGTCTTCAACAGGGCCCCAAACTACTGCTAAGGAGGGTGGGTCCCAACAACAGTCCAAAAAGAAGAAAGAAGGTCAAAAGAAACCCTGGTGCAATCATTGTAAAAATACAACTCACTGGACTAGTGATTGCAAAAAGGGTGGAGCCCCCAACACTGTTGCCCCTAAGGCACCTGCTCCCAGTACTACTGTTAGCAGTGTTGGTCCCCAGACAAAGGGTGTAGTGGGAATCACTATGGGAACTGAAGGAGATTCTGACTTAGACAGAACCCTTACACAGGCAGTCTTGATCTGTGATGGGGACATTGATTTGTCCCTGACTGTGAGCCCCAGTAACCTGGGCAAGTACAGACAGACTCCTTTAATAAATGAAAAAGTGGCTCAAGCTTACAGGGACACATGTGCCAGTGTCACTATGGTGACACCAGGCTTTGTGGACCCTGGACAGTACATACCAGGTGAGAACTACCTGGTGACCAATGCCAGCAATGCCACTACTTCACATAGTGTGGCAGTTGTTAACTTCTCATGGGGAGGGGTAACTGGCCTCAAAAGGGTTGTGGTTAGTGCAGACCTCCCAGTAGAATGTTTGTTGGGCAATGACCTAGAGAGTTCTCTATGGTCAGAAGTGGAGTACAGGACTCATGCAGAGATGTTAGGTATATCATCACATGTCCTTGCTGTGACCAGGTCACAGGCCAAAAAGTGCCTCACTGAACCACAGGTCTTGGATCCTGGAACAATGGACCAAGCACCTACCAAGAAGAAGAACAGGAGGGTCAAGGCTGTGCCTTCCCCCCTGCCTCAGAGTGATGATCAGCCTTCCCAGGAAGCTGATCTAGAGGACCCTGAAGGAACTGTCCCTGAAGAGCTTGAACCTGACCAGGTTGAGTTTCTGGGGACAGGGGGACCTTCAAGGGCTGACTTGAGGCAGGCTCAGTTATCCTGTCCCTCTCTTGAACCCCTCAGACAGCTGGCTGCTGCTGAGGCTGCTGGGAATGCTCAAGGTACCCATAAAGTGTATTGGGATGAAGGGCTCCTTTATTCAGAGGCTAGAGACCCCAAGCCTGGTGCTACCAGGAGGTTGGTCATACCTCTGCAATTTAGGGGCTTCCTTCTTACCTTGGCCCATGACATTCCTTTAGCAGGACACCTAGGCCAGAATAAGACCTGGGACAGACTTGTCCCTCACTTTCACTGGCCTCACATGAATGAAGATACAAAGGAGTTTTGTCGCTCCTGTGTTACCTGCCAAGCCAGTGGCAAATCAGGTGGCACAACAAAGGCCCCCCTAATACCACTACCTGTGGTGGGGGTCCCCTTTGAAAGAGTGGGAATAGACATAGTGGGTCCCATGGATCCTCCCACTGCATCTGGGCACAGATTTATACTGGTGGTAGTGGATCATGCCACCAGGTATCCAGAGGCAATTCCCCTTAGGACCACTACAGCTCCTGTTGTGGCCAGGGCCCTGCTGGGAGTATTCTCCAGAGTGGGGTTTCCTAAGGAGGTAGTATCTGACAGAGGTACCAACTTTATGTCAGGATACTTGACAGCTATGTGGAAGGAATGTGGTGTCAACTACAAGTTCACCACCCCTTATCACCCACAATGCAATGGGCTTGTTGAGAGATTCAACAAGACCCTAAAGGGTATGATCAAAGGATTACCTGAAAAGCTCAGGCGAAGATGGGATATCCTTCTACCCTGCCTTCTGTTTGCTTACAGAGAGGTCCCACAAAAAGGAGTTGGCTACAGCCCCTTTGAATTGTTGTTTGGGCACCCTGTGAGAGGCCCACTGTGTTTGGTGAAGGAAGGATGGGAGTTACCTCTCAAAAAGCCTAAGCTAGACATAGTGGACTATGTACTTGGTCTCCGCTCCAGGATGGCTGAGTATATGGAGAAGGCATCTAAAAACCTTGAGGCAAGCCAGGCCTTACAGAAAGCTTGGCATGACCAAAAGGCTGTCTTGGTTGAGTATCAGCCAGGACAGAAGGTATGGGTGTTGGAGCCAGTGGCCCCAGCAGCACTCCAAGACAAATGGTCTGGACCCCATACAATCCTGGAAAAGAAGGGAGAGGTCACCTACTTGGTGGACCTAGGAACTCCCAGGAGTCCCCACAGGGTACTCCATGTTAACAGGCTTAAAGCATATGTTGACAGGGCAGACATGGGCTTGCTCATGGCTACAGATGAGGGACAGGAGGAAGAGAGTGACCCTCTCCCAGACCTGTTGTCTCAGAACCCTGAAGATGGCTCAGTTGAAGGAGTGACCCTTGGAGGCAACCTCACTGCCCATCAGCAGACTGAATGTAGACAGGTTCTACAATCATTTTCACATATGTTTTCCTTGATACCTAGTCAAACTGACTGGTGTACCCATGTTGTGGACACTGGTGACAGTCTGCCTGTAAAGAACAAACTTTACAGACAACCTGACCACGTCAGGGACTGTATAAAGGCTGAGGTACATAAAATGCTGGAATTAGGTGTCATTGAACCCTCAGAGAGCCCCTGGGCTAGCCCAGTGGTTCTGGTCCCCAAACCTCACACCAAAGATGGCAAGAGAGAGATGAGGTTCTGTGTGGATTACAGAGGACTCAATGCTGTCACCAGGACAGATGCACACCCTATTCCAAGGGCAGATGAGCTCATAGACAAACTAGCTTCTGCAAAGTTTTTGAGCACATTTGACCTAACAGCTGGCTATTGGCAAATCAGATTAGCTGAGGAGTCTAAGGCCAAAACAGCATTCTCAACCCCAGGTGGGCATTATCAGTTTGTGGTGATGCCCTTTGGTCTGAAGAATGCACCTGCCACCTTCCAAAGGCTGGTGAACCAAGTCCTTACTGGGTTGGATGACTTTTGTGCAGCATATCTTGATGACATTGCTGTCTTTAGCTCCACCTGGGAGGATCACCTGATCCACCTGAAGAAGGCTCTTGAGGCCCTGCAGAGGGCAGGTGTGAGAAGTTGGCCTGGTATATGCTGTTCACTAGTTCTAGTGACCACCTTGTACCATGCCAAGCAACCCTTATGGTGTGGTTGTAAGTCAACCTTTTCGGACTAGCTGCCCTAGTGGTAGCGTAGGCTAAGCAGTCTTTGAGGCTAAACTCGTGAAGCGTGTTAAGCAAGCTGTTTTACCAATAGTAACCCCCTTTTATACCAATGAAAGGACACCACACAGATATATATTCAAAATATATATGTATTTATTTCTCAAAGTAACCCCTAGTCTCTTTATGAGCACAGGAGCACAAATCGTCAAACAAGATTATCACAGAATACACAGAAGTTGCACTTTATATGGATAGGCCCTGGTGGCCACTCGAACCATATACTAAAATAGTGGTATAAGTACCACGAACAGAAAAGGGAAAAGGCCTAGGGCCTCTAGAATCGCTGGGCCTACAAGGAGCTAACGTCAGTTAGTGACCAGGAGGTCCACGGGTGGCGTGTGCAGAGCAAATAGTCACACGCGTGCTCCCATAGGTTTCAATGGGTGCGTAAAAAGTACAAAGTTACTGCAAAAGGAATCTTCCGGATGACCTAGGAACTTAAGATTTGGAACACAGGCACTAGAGATGTAATACTACACTTGGGCACAGGAGTGCCAGCTTTACCTCACCCACAGGAAGCGGGTGCATAGGCCTCAAAGTGCGTCGGGTTTCTTCTATCTGTTCCGTTGAGCCTGGGACAAAGATGCTGCAGGCGGTCGGTCCGGGAGAGATGCGGTGGATCCAAGAGTGGATCGGAGATGTTGAAGACCTGTAAGCAGAGGGGACAGTGTTCACAGTCACTAGCCAGTGACCAGCGTGGCACCAGGTGGGTACCAGGCGATGTCGGGTGCAAACAGGTGATGAGGGGTAGCTTGTCTCCGCAGCCACGTGGTCCCTGAAGGTCGACGACGTCCAGGAGTCGGCTCACGAGCTGTCCCACGCAGGCTCTCGCTGTCGGCGGTGTCGGCGACTTGATCGAAGCAAACAAGCCTTGGCAAAAGCAATTGTAGGAGGATTCGGAAATCAGCTGTTGGTTCTGACCAGCAAGGTCAGAGGGATTGCTCCTTTGGAGGGGAGCAAGGGCCAGTCTGGAGCAACCAGACCAGCGGTGTTTGTCGTAGATTTCGTCGCCAAGATGGCCACTAGCCAGCGGGCCAGCAACCGGTTAGGCGCGTCGAGTGGCAAAATGCAGAAGGGCCCCACGCAGATCGTGGAGATGCTGGAGGGCTCACCTTTGGTGCAGATGCTGCTCGAGGGTTGGGCTTCTCAGGACCCAAAGCACAACTTGGAGGGAGCCTCGGTTGTTGCACTTGTCAGCTTGTCGTAGTCGTTCCAAGATGGCTGGCTCCACGTGTCTCGGTGCCTCCACGGGTCTCCTCTTTTCAGGGACTGTGGATCGGGCGGTGAGAGGTCTGGAGGTCCAGGTCTTGTCAGTCTCTGGGCTCGGGCTCCGGCGGGAGGCGGCGGCAAAGCAGACGGTGATTCGCTGGATGGTGCTTGCGTTAGCAAGGTGGTCACTCCCTGACCACAGGGGAGATTTTCTTCAGTCTTCTGTGCAGCAGAATGTCGAAGTTCCCGTCTTCTTCTTAGTTTCAAGTTGATTCCAGGATGTCTGAAGTCTTAGGACACAGCTCCTACCTTTATTCGGATTCTAGGGGCCGGACTACCTGCTAGGTCCCTCCCTATGGGTGGGACCAGGAAGGGGGGTGGTTACACCCCCAATCCTTTGTCCAGCTCGCCCCAGGCCCGGGACTGGTGTGCCCCAGGACCGGTTTGAACTGGCATATGCACCGAGGCTCCTTGTGAGCCACAGGCATGTCTGGTTTCTTTCAAGCCCTACCTGACCAATACACAAAATCCTGTCTGGGGTGGTGCATGCACCTCCCCTGGCAGGAAACCCTTTGTCCACACCTCCCAAGCTGGAAGGACTCCCAGCAGCAGGAGGGCAGACTTGTGTCTGTGGTGGCAGCATCCATTTTGTGGAGCTGAGGCTATGTCTGATTTTACCCGGGTTTCAGGTACTGTACATGTCGTGTCCCTCTAGAAGGGTGGAATGCTAACCCCGTCGCCAGAATTGGCGAGGGGTTAGTATTCCAATTCGTATGACACCTTACTCGACATGTTTTGATAAAGCCAAACCAAAGTTAGCATTTAACCGCGAGGTTCATAATGCACTTAAGAGTATATGGTATGACGATATCTGGAAACAGTAGAAGGAAGTTGTTCCGACCACTGCAGACAGGCTCAGCTCATGCCAGAGCACCATCTCACATGGAACCAAGCACTCTGCCTTCAGGATTGTTAAGGCCTGCCATAGGAGTGACTTATAGGTTACCAGGTGTCCCATTTAAGGTTAGGTATAGGTATACTACACCTAAGTAAGAGGTGATTACACCAACTTACCCCAGCTGAGTGATCAGCCAGTTGTGTCAGATTGTTAGGCCAAGCCTGGGGTGGCATAATACATGCTGCAGCCCCTGGCAGGCCTTGGGTACACCAATGCCCTGGGTACCTAGTGTACACTGGTACAGGGGCTGACAGGGTGATCCAACCAATTGGGTATGTACCTAGGGTACATGGAGTCCATTTTAAAGAGAGAACAGCCAGGCTGAGATCCTGAATGGCAGGATCTCAGGCCAACTAAGTCGAAAAACCAGCTAGACACTAGGCAAAAATTTGGGGGTAACCATAGTCAGATATCCACCTTCCTACACAACCCCCCCCCAAACGAAGGGAGATAAGGCTGACCTTGACCAGGTAAGCCTATATTGCCCAAGTGGCCATATAAGGAGGAACCAGCACTGGCATGGTTACCCCCTGTCTCATGGTCCACTAAGCAATCCCTCACCCTAAGGGTATCAGAGGGTCTCCACCATAGGGAATCTCTACCTTTGGTGTGTCTTGGCAAAGTAAAAGGCTGGTGTTGAGATGGAGTACTGAAGTGAGTGTCCTCAAAGTGAGGCCTCAGCTTCCTCCAATCATCCTCCACCATGGATGCCTTTCTTTCCTTAACTGAGTTGCACTGTGCTCTCAGGGTCAGCCTCTGGCTACCTAAAGCTGGAGGCTGGGTCCCTTTTGTGGGCTTACTGGAGGGACAGGTCAGGTCTGGGGCCCTAAGGTCCCATGTTTGCCTGTACCCAACAGAATCCCTCTGGGGGAGGTCCCTAACTACCTGTAAAGGAGATCCCTCAGGAATGTTTTTACCCATCACCTGACTAGGGCTACTAGCCAGGCAATCCTCATTCTTTTGATGGGGGGGTTCTTGTGGACAGGGGCCCTCTTGGGGTCCACTGGCCTCCCTGACCTCTGCAGCCCTGGGCTGACTGAGGCAGGGTAGAGAGAGGCAGGCTACCTGCACCAGACTGGGTCCCACCTTGGAAGGGGCCACTGACATCAGAGGCTCTGCCAGGCCAGGCCTGGCTACCTCTGGGGCAGTTCCTTCACAAGGGGTGAGGTCAGCTCCCTGAGGAGGCTGGCGTTTTCCTAATGTCTGGGGAGAGGGAGACTTTTCTTCCTCCCCACTACTCTCTGTTTGTGTGGAGTGATCCATAGTTTCAGGCTTCACTACACCTATGTCAGTCTGAGTATAGGCTGAGACCATTACAGCCTTGCCAACCTTTTCAGGGAGGCACTCAGTTTGTGTTTGAGCTGTGACTGTCACAGCTCTGCCAGTCTCTACAGGGAAGTCTGTCTGTGCCTGGGCTGTGGCTACCACTGCCCTTCCAACCTTTCCAGGGAGGAAATCTATTTGGACAGGGGTTGTGAATGGCACAACCCCACTACCCTTTTGTGAAAGGCCTACCATTTTAGAATGGGTGTCTTGTTCAACTCCAGCCCAAGCTGAGAGTTCTAAGTCATTCCCCAGTAAGCAGTCTACAGGCAAGGTTGGGGACACTGCCACCCTTTTAGGGCCAGTGACACCTCCCCAGCTGAGACATACCTCTGCCATGGGATGACTGTTCTGTTTGCCATCAATGTTGGTCACCTGGTAGGAGAAACCAGGCAAAAGCTGCTCAGAGGGAACTAGCCAATGGGCCACCATTGTGATGCTAGCTCCAGTGTCTCTGTAGGCCTCAGCTTTTGTACCATTGATGTAGGGCTCTTGTCTGTACCTACCCAAAGTGTTGGGACAGGCAGTGAAGTTGGCAAACCCCATGCCACCATCACAGACAAGAGTATCTGCTGCAGGGGAATTGGCTAAGCCAGGGTCCCCCTGTGTTCCCCAAGTAAACCCACCCAAATTTTTGGGGGCACTCCCACCACCTGGGGGATTACTGCTGACAGTAATAGGTGGTGTGACAGGAGTAATTGGAGGAACAGTTTTGTTTGTAGCCCTTGGGCAACTGCTGTCAGTTTTCCAATGCCCAGGAGTTTTACACTCATGGCAGTAAGGCTTTTTACCTGTGGTAGAGGAGGGAGCTTGGGACCCACCACCCTGTGTGGAGTTTTGGGGCCCTGAGGAAGATTTCTCTTTTGCCTTATCCCCTCCCTTCTCTTGAGGTTTGGTGGTATCTTTCTTTTGGTCACCACCCTGATTCTTAGGCCTGATCCTGGTCCTGACCCATTTATCTGCCCTCTTTCCCAATTCTTGGGGAGAGGTCAAATCTGAGTCTACCAGGTGTTGATGGAGGAGCTGGTTTTGACAGTTACTTAAAATCTGTTCTCTCATCATCAAATTGTACAATCCTGTATAATCAGATACCTTACTTCCCAGCAACCAACCCTCCAAAGCCTTAGTGGCACATTCAACATATTCAGACCAGTCCTGAGTCTGTGTCTTTTGGGTATCTCTGAACATTAACCTGTACTGTTCAGTGGTTAAGCCTAACCCATCAACCAGAACACTCTTCAGGACTCTGTAGTTTCTGACATCCTCTTCTCTAACAGTGAGGAGTCTGTCTCTGCCTCTTCCTTCAAAGGAGAGCCAGAGGATTGCTGCCCACTGGTCTTCAGGAACCTGCTGTACTTTGCAGGCTCTCTCAAGAGCAGTTATCCATTTGTGGATGTCATCCCCACTTTTGTAGGGGGGCACAACCTTAGACAGGTTCCTATTATCAAAGACCCTATCTTTGTCCTTAGGGACAATGCTGCCACCAGCGGGTATAGACCCACTCTCTCTAGGTTGCCTAGCCTTCCTCAGTTTTTCTTCCATCAGGGCTACCTCTAGCTCCTGCTTCCTGATCCTCAGCTGGGCTTCCTGCATTCTGGCCTCATGTTCCCTCCTCTGAGGGGTGGTCAGTCTCCTTCTGGAGTGACCTTGAGAGCCTCTAGAGCCATGGGAAGCATTGGAGTCACCTGAGCGATTCCTTTGCCTTCCAAGCCCTGTGTTAAGTCCACTGGGGAGATCCAATGGGGTGAACCCACTGTCAGTCCCCAATAGCCTTAGTTTAGCTGGGCCAAGTATAACACTTGGCACTGGGCTAGTTCTCCCTTCATCCCCACTCACATCTGTATCCCCATCACTTTCTTCCTCTGTGGTAGGCATCCCATCTAAGGGGTGACTATTGGAAGGGGGTACCTCTGTGGCATCTTCAGAAGGGGGGCCTCCTGTTCCTGACCTTAAGGGGGCTAACTGGGAAGCTTTCTTGAGTGCTCTCTGATTCTCATCATTCTGTAAGAGCTCTCTGAGCTCAGCAGAGTTTGGGTTCTTGGTCTGTTTAAGGCCTCTAAGAGTTGCCAAATGCCTGAGCTCATTCTGATTAAGGGTAGCAAAGATGGATGGTGCCCTCTGGGGGTCACTCTCGACAGAGATGGGTACAGTGGACCCCTCTGCCCCAGCCATTGCTCTTAAGTGTGGGTGGATGTGTTGCAATCTACCTACACTTGGGTTTACCTACTAAACCTATCTAGTAGTTGTAGTCAGGGTGTGCTACTCCCTTTGCTCTACAACAACTAAGTTCAGTAGAACTTATGTATATCTAATCTTGTTTTATATGTACCTACAGGTACCTATGTGATCTTTCAATTGGTAACCAAGAGATTACAATGGTAAAACACAGCAAGCTCAAATCCAACCGCTGCTCACCAATGTGAGAAGTTGGCCTGGTATATGCTGTTCACTAGTTCTAGTGACCACCTTGTACCATGCCAAGCAACCCTTATGGTGTGGTTGTAAGTCAACCTTTTCGGACTAGCTGCCCTAGTGGTAGCGTAGGCTAAGCAGTCTTTGAGGCTAAACTCGTGAAGCGTGTTAAGCAAGCTGTTTTACCAATAGTAACCCCCTTTTATACCAATGAAAGGACACCACACAGATATATATTCAAAATATATATGTATTTATTTCTCAAAGTAACCCCTAGTCTCTTTATGAGCACAGGAGCACAAATCGTCAAACAAGATTATCACAGAATACACAGAAGTTGCACTTTATATGGATAGGCCCTGGTGGCCACTCGAACCATATACTAAAATAGTGGTATAAGTACCACGAACAGAAAAGGGAAAAGGCCTAGGGCCTCTAGAATCGCTGGGCCTACAAGGAGCTAACGTCAGTTAGTGACCAGGAGGTCCACGGGTGGCGTGTGCAGAGCAAATAGTCACACGCGTGCTCCCATAGGTTTCAATGGGTGCGTAAAAAGTACA
>NW_028187905.1:0-1000 GCF_964204655.1 Triturus cristatus | reverse complement strand
TGAGGTGATTCCTGACCAGCAGGGCAGACACCCCAGCAATCTTCCCCCGACAGGGGTTTTGTGATCAGAGTGAAGCTGAATGGTGTCCCTGCTTTGAAGGGGTAGTTCCTGTTGAGGTTGCACCCTTACCTCTCCCTTTGCCATTGTTGCCCTAGTATCCACCACCTATAGTAACCCCACAAGGGTGATTGGTGCGGTGGCCTAGTGAAAGCGGGAGAGGTTTCTGGAGAGTGTGCCTTAGAAGCACCATGAAACTGTGAGCACCATAAGCACCCTCTAGTAGGCAGTGTTTGGAGTGCGCCCATCACTTTTTCTGTATCTGTGTTTTTTTTTTTTTAAGCATCTCATCAATCTGAGGGCTAAAGAGTTGCTGACCATCGAAGGGCACATTCAATAGATGTTGCTGTACCTCCTGTTTAAAACAGGAAACCCTCAGCCAAACATGGTGCTGTAAGAGCATGCTAGTATTAATACCATTAGCCGCTCTAGCCATGGCATCTAAAGCACAGCGAATGTTATTTTTGGAGATAACATTTCCCTCTGCTACTAACTGCTGTCCTTTTTTACGCTATTGTTCTGGGAAATGTTCCACCAAGTCTGCCATTTGTTCCCAGTGTGCGCGGTCATATTAGGAAAGCAAGCTGATGGAATTGGCTATTCACCAATGAGTAGTGGAATATGCCGCCACCCTCTTGCCCCCGCATCTACCTTCTTGCATCACCGGTGCTTTGGGTGTTTGCACGCTTTCAAGCAGTATGTACTGCTAGTGAGTCAGCGGGTAACTGGCAACTAATCTAAGGAGGGTCACTAGGGGAGGTTTAATACTTCCTATCCACCCTAGGTGTGATAACTCCTGCCTTAACAAGCTACATGAAAATCTCTAGGGCAGGGTTGAGGACCCCTTTTAGCATCTGGAGGTACTGGAATGAGAGCTGGGTGCAGGAGAGGGTTTCCACAAGGAAATCATCCTCTTCTTGCTGCACATGGAGTTCTACATAGT